>NC_137859.1:26857929-27042929 GCF_948465745.1 Chenopodium album
TATATATATATATATATATATATATATAGTTACAATTGGCTTGTGCAAGTAGACTTGTACATGCGTAAAATGCACTCCCTCCGTTTCAAACTAAATATTTCATTTTGACTTTTTGCACTATTTACTTAAGTCATTTCGATTAGCGTTAATGATTTATAAATAACAGAAAAAATATAATTATTTTTATGCTTGTTAGAATCGTATCAATGTATAATTTCCAAATATCAGCTTTTTATAATATATAGTTCTAAATATTTAAAGATATTATTAGTCGAAGTTTTAAATTAACGTACGTTTTCAGTTTGATTGAGACATTTATTTTAAAACAAAAAAGGGTAATTGAAGGTCATACTTTTTTTTACCGTTGAACTTTCAAACATTTTTTTTTAAACATATGTGTAACGGTGATTGGTGAACAAGGTTTTAGTTATATATAGGAAAAAAAAAAAAAAAAAAAAAAGCTTGTGAAAAGGATTGAATTTGATTTAATAATTTTCTCAATGACTGAAAATGAACAGATTTGATTTGATAGGAATTTAGGGAGACAGTGAAGGAAAGGGAAGAAATACACTTTGCTAATATATCTTCAAACAAATGCCAACTAGTTGAAATAATTGAAAACAAATAAACTCCCTCCTTTCAAATTATTTTGGGTTGAACTTTAAATATTTTGATCATTAATTACCGTTAATCAATTAAAGAAGATATAGTTATGTTGAATCTCGTTAAATTCGTCTCTAATTTTAATACAGAGTAATTTTTACCCACTAAATACATATTTTTATACATATATGTTTTAAGGCGTGTTTTGGAGATCATGAAAAGTCATATGACGCAAGTAATTAGGGAAAGGGAGTAATAAAATAAAACATGTTGGAAGATAGAGCAACTAACAACCATAGTCACGCAATCTAATTTGAGCTATGCAAATCGCATAAAGTTACAAATGTAGTGAAACAAACCTTATAAAATTTCCTAAAATAAATAGGAAACACAGAACATGTTAGCTTTCTAGACAAAATTGGAGTAAGAGGGTAGGACTCAGGAGAAAACAGTAACAAAAAATAAAAATTATATGATGACTTCCTACATCTTTTGCTAAATTACCATCCACTATTTCCCATCAGCAGGACCAGAAAATATAGAATTTCTAACTGGGCGATGCTTCTTCCATTTGGCTTTGGGTTTAGACATGATCCAAGATGGTACCTCACTCCCAGACTCTAACATAATATTCGCTAAATTGCGCAAATATGGTACATCTACTTCTGTATAAAAGGTAATGGCTTCTCCTTCTCTCCCAGCTCTCCCAGCTCGACCTGTAGAAACAGCACAGAACATTAACTAAGAATCCAAGTTAAACAGACAAATGCTTTCCACATAGTTTTTTAATTGGTTTAATCACAGACGAAAAATTATTAGTGATCAATGCCCATGGCATCTAAGATAATATTCATTCCTGACAATCAACAACTTAAAGTGTTCAAATGACAAATTGCGCCACCTCTCCCAGGACCAGCTCTACCAGTAGAAACATTACAGAACGTTAACTTAATAACTCGAGTTAAACGGACAAATGCTTCACAAAAAATTGTTTTTCAGTCAGACGAAAATTTATCAGTGACCAATGCCCATGGCATCTAAACTAATTATTCATTCCTGAGATTCAACAAGGAACTTAAATGTTCAAATGACAAATTGCTACACTGATTCTTGAAACCAAAATCAAGCAGATGGTAACTGTAGTAAATCTAGTAATGACTAAGATAAAAAAGTGTGCCACCATAGAGATCCTCTAATTGGTCAACATATGAAGGACAAGCAGAAGCCAATTAACCGGTGGGTTCAACCAGAAAAAAGACAGCAAAATCACCAAGAGTTGATCAAAATCATAGATTTAAATCCTACAAATTTTTCTCCCAAATTTCAGAATATGTTTTCCTTGGAGAAAGAACATCAGGGCATTGCATAGTTCTCCAAAATATAAAACCACACAATGTTGACTCTGCATACTGAGCAGAATCAACAACAATCACAAATAATGCACATAGTAAGAGAAATTTAAACATACCAATTCTATGGATGTAAGCAGCAGCTGACTCTGGAAAATCATAATTAATCACGCAGTTGAGACCTTTGAAATCCATACCACGAGCAACGACGTCAGTGGCAATCAAAACCCAAGTTTTACCAGCCCTGAAATTATCAACAGCATTCTCCCGCTGCACATGATTAAACGAAAAACACAATATCAATGGAAAAGTGTTAAAAGATTTAAGTATCAAACCATGCAACAATAAAAATGTTTCAACCAGAAAAAAGAGAAGCAGACAGATCAGTAATTACTGCAAGAAAGAATATAGTACATAATGGACTATAATAACATATGTCAATGGACTGTTTAAAACCAACATCCACCATTAACTGATTATGATTCAACCTTCTTTCTATTAATTGATAGTTCCACATGATATCTCAACCTTATTCAAATATTCATCTAATTGTAGTTTTATGCAATAAGCAATTCTCTTCAGTATTTAGCCATTATTATTTACAAAAAAAAAAAAAAAAAAAAAAAAAAAAAAGTCTTCCAAGCTCAGGTGACATTAATGCTGAAGAAAGTAGGAAATAATTTGTTTAAAGTACACAATGCTCATACCAAATAAAGAACCAAGCAAGCAGCTTACTCCATAAGGAATAGTATTACCTGTGCTTCTTGCAGATCACTATGGATAGCATCCACTTTGATATCAGTACACGCCAGTTCTCTACAAAGCTCTTTAGCACGTTCCATGCTATGCACAAAGATTAAGACTGGTGGATTCAGACACTGTTTATGTGGAAATAGAGAGATACTATTAGACTGGTGTAAAGAATGTAAACTAGATATAGAATCTGAAGCAAGCAATATTGAGTGTACGGTCACATAAGAAAACCTTGAAATTTATCCAAAGCACTTTGTAACATGACATACTTGCTTACTATGACAATAGAAATATCATAAAATAAAACCCTTACACTAGAATGGATTTTAACTTTTTATTTACAAACAACCAATAATGTTGACAACATGCCAAAATTACAGCAAAAATAATCCTTTTAAAGTGCATAAACAAAATCTCTTTGTCAATCACAATTTATTTCCATTACATTGACTTAGAACTTAATTCACCTGTAGTAACCAATCAGAATTAGTCATTCAGTTACTATTTAGTTGACACAGTTTGACCAGCACAGAGTTCTAGGCATTTTTATCGACTTTGGTATTTTATTTTGTAAAGGTTTGCAGTGAGGTAATTTTTAATTGTAGTCAGTGGGGTGTCGCGCGTTAAATTTTTACTACCTCCGGTCCAAGTTAGTTGCAACTTTGGAATATTTTATATCTCACAAATAATACCCCAAAGTTACAACTAACTTGGACCGGAGGTAGTAATTGTTTTCATAGAAATTGGGAAAAAAAAGTGGGACCAATAACAAGAGACTGAAGATACAAAAAATTAGAGGGACCATTCCTTTTAAGGAAAAAAGTCCAAGTGTGTCAACAAAGTATGAATGGCCCTAAGAGAAATGTGTGTCAGCCAAATTAAGGATGGAGAGAGAATATCTATGCCGCTAGTATAAGATGAAAAATAACAAATTCAAATTAGCAACAAGTGACTCGTAGATTCGACTTCTTAATAATGCAGGTTGACATCCTTTTTTTTTTTTTTTTTTTTTGGGTATATTTAAACTGGAAACATGAATGACATGTCCATCATACTAAAATTAAATTTTTATAATATTTACTAATTAGACATGAAAAGAAATTTAAAAAATAAAACATTATATAACAAAGCAATATGTTGAGAAGCATGAAAGTCAAAATGTTGCATGTTATTATAAACGGAGGAAGTACCAACTAAGGAAAGAATATTAGCGAACAATAAGGGGTTTCTAACAGCAGCAAAGCCAGCAATAACACTACGTCACTTGTCAGAAGCCTACCTCGGCAAAAATCTGACGCAAAGCAAGAAATTTCCCTTCTTCACTTCCAGCAAAAACTAACTTTTGCTTTACTGATGGAGAAGCCGTGTTCCTAATCAAACATCAAAGGCAAATTAGACAGCGTGCAATATCAGATAAGAGGAAGGGAAAGATTCACAGAAAAGCAGAACAGAACAAAAAAAAACAGAATTGAAGGCCAAAGTCACTCTAAGAACATATATAATATGCAAAGCAGATACACATAACACTCACCAGAAAACACTAAATATATTAACATTTCAGAGAATTCGAATATATATTCACTAAGTTGGTTTCTATTGTTTCCAAAGAGCTGTAAGAAAAGATAAAAGTCTTTTGTCAGAGGCAGGAGGAGAGCCTCTACATTGACTTCAATTTACAGGGGAAGGAAGGAAGCATACTTTTATAGATCTCTAATGAGATCACTTTTTGCTTTAAACATACAGTGGTCTAACCCTTACAAGACACAAAATTATACTCTACAACCTAATACAAAAGAGCTCACTTGGCAGATGAAAATGATTCAGGTTACAGATTGGCAACCTTAGTAAGATAGGTAAAATAAAGATTAGTAATGGTAAAATAAAAATGATCCATAATAACTCTAATATTTTCGAAAATGTCCCCAATCAAGGTCTTTAAGAAATATTTTTCTACTAGTTTAATCTCATAAAAGATATGAATTAAACTAAGCCTCTTAAAACCTTTCCAAAGACATGATTTATACTTGCTTTTGTTGCTGTCACCTTACTTCTTTACAATGCACATAAGATTACATATTAACAATCACTTCAAGTTTTCACTTTCAGGTCTATCAAGAATGCTTCTCAAATGGAAACAGAAATATGTGTAACTTAAACAATAAAATACTCATACTTACTTTCTGCCAACAATAATCCGCACAGCATCATGCATTAATGTCCGTGCAAGGTCTTCAACAGTGTCTGGTAAAGTCGCACTAAACAGCATTCTAATCACTAAGGGATTTGAGCAGGCTTTAACAACAAAATCGATCTGCTTCATAAAACCAAGCTCAAACAGCTGATCAGATTCATCAAGAACAAGGAACTCAACCCTGCAGAAAGAAAATTGGATGGTCATTTTTTTTTGGGGGGGTGTATTATTTTAAACATAATTTAAGAAGAATGAATATTCTGAAAATGATCTAGGTCAATCAACATACATTTGGGATCAACTGATCCCACACTGTCTGCAAAATTCTTTAGTCTAGAAAACTATTTGTGGATGTTAGCAGAATCTAATAATGAGCCTAGAATTGACAATTCTTGTACTTTTATTTCATCGAAATCCATGTTCAACATTTCAAATAGATATATCAACAGTACAAACTACCAGGTGAATTAAGAGCTAAAGTACAACAAACTGCGAAATAGTGCTTTAGGAAAACCAGATGCACCCCAGCAACTGTTTTACCAATATAGTTCTTTTTGTAAGCTAGATAAGCCTTTAATTGTTTAAATTTGATAGCATTGGTAATGCATTTCATTATGTAATGATCTAGTAGTTTGATTTGACTATATTTGCTTTTTTATTTTTCTTTTAGTCAATTTTTTATTTTGTTGATTGGACATATATAATAATTTTGGACTGTTCCTTTGGGTTGAGGTTTTATTTTAATTTTTTTTATCCACTTTAGAATTATGTCATGCTTTTTAAAACAAAAAATAAAATAGATGTAGCACCAAACTCACAATACTGATGATTATGTGTCTTCAATCTGGCATGGCTATCATACTAATTCATTTCGATTTTGTCAAATGAACCATGGATATATAATGGCTCCATTCCAAAAAGCCTAATCAAAAACCTAATCAATGTGAGTGGTGTTGGGTGATTTTTTTTTTTTCCCACAATCTCGAGGGAAAAAAAAAAAATTTTAAAAATGTATCCAAAGGGGACCCTCCCTAGGATTCGTACTAAACTTTAGATCCACCTAGACTTTTTGCATTGATCATTTGTTGCAGTTGACTTAGGTGCACCTAGGTGCAAAGGCTCCTTTGAGCTTTAAAATTTATTTTCTGATTCTTACAAAACTAAAAAACTTATTGCAATTAACAGAGGAAATTTTCTTCGATTTGGTTCATAAATTCTGGGTATTTTGGTCCTTTTGACATTTTCAACTCATTATCCCTTGTCAGCCCCTGGCACTAAGTGCAAGGGGTCTTGGGTGAGGTTGGAACCGTACATCTTGCAAGGCGTGAGTTTCACAATCAAATACATACCTCATCCCCAGATCATCTAAAATCAGCCTTGAATGAAATGTACACATACCTGCTTAAATCAAGCTTCCTTTTGCGAATTGCAAACTCTAAGCGAAGTGGCGTTGATATAAGTATATCACAAGGCACTTTTGAGAAATCAGCACTTCTGGAAAGCTCTTTAGTCATTAATTTTATATAAAAGTTCTTTCCTTGAGCAAGTTTCTTGCTTTCTCTAGCCGTCTGAGCTGCTAGTTCACGAGTAGGGCAAATAACAACAGCACGAACACGATCTTTTAACCCATGCTGCTTATTCAAATAGAAGACATTTACAAAATCATTTTCTATCACAAATCACCATATTATCCGCATATGTGAGATACACAGGAGGCATACCTTAAGTTTCATTAGTATAGGACAAATGAATGCCAAAGTCTTTCCAGAGCCAGTGGGCGCACAAGCAAAACATTCACGTCCCTGCAGAAATATTCAGTTCACAGCATGCAACACGTAAATTTTTGTTTTCCTTTTTACAAAAAAAGTGGATTACACTGAAAATCAACAAAAGTAACAAGAATCAAAAGAATAGAAGACACAGAAGCCAAGATGACAGCATGGATAGATTGAAAAGAAGGCATACGGATAGAAGGACTGGAATAGCCTGCCTTTGAATTGGAGTGGGCTCCTTGTATCCGAGTTCCGCTAAATTTCGTAGCAAAAAGGGTTTGCATCCGTATCTATTCAAGAAACAAAGATCGGTTATAATCTCAAACTAGACCCCAAATTTAGAATATCACTTCCTCTACTGCTTTGTTTTGCTTTTATCTTTACATTTCTTATATATTTTTTTATCTGTGAGGCAAAGGTTAAGAGGCTACAACGATTAAGAAAAAAAACTGAAAAGAGAGGTGGCCTGTTCATTAAAAAGTTTAACCCAAAACCAATCCAAGTGAGGGACAAATTCCCATTACCACCCTTGAGTAGAAAAATATAAAATAAGCCACCCCTAAGTTCAATTTCTCCTACTCAAAAATTCAAAACCACCCAATGATGGTTTTCACCCAAAATTGTTAGTTTGAATGTCATTCAAAGTCAACCTGTTAAACGGTGCCTTTGGGTAGATAGAATAGTTGTCACTAATTTTTATTTTTTTTATATGGGTTCAGGGTAATTTGGGTAACAGAGACCTCATGAAGAAACTCATTTTACCTCACCAGGTGAGAAATCCTTGTGAGGAAAACATTTTCCCCACAGATAGAAGTTGGTGATGAACTTTTTTTTCCTCACAAGGAAAAATTCTTCATGGGTAGGAGTGCTCTAAATGTAACAACATGACAGTCATGCCTGGTAAAGAGAAGGCATTACAAGAATTCTGCTTTAATTGCAGACACAAAACTTACAACAATGTGCGAAAGTGAACAAGTAAATTATATTTCCACAGTTCCTTATTAATCGACATGGTTACTTGAGCACTAATAGGTGACTTTGACTTCCTTTGAGATTTATATAAAAAATAGTCATGCAGATCTGTATGATATGTCTCAATGCATATAGTCTGAATATTGACTAAATATATTATCTGCCTATTGATAATTAAAGATATTAATTACAGAAATCATGCATTGGCAAACATGCCAAGATAAGTGTCAAGTAATATGAAAAGAAGAAAATATATCATTCACAATTGCAATTTTATTGGGTTTTTGCATCCT
Organism: Chenopodium album; assembly: GCF_948465745.1. NCBI lineage: Eukaryota > Viridiplantae > Streptophyta > Magnoliopsida > Caryophyllales > Amaranthaceae > Chenopodium > Chenopodium album. Next base: position 26,865,863 of record NC_137859.1, read on the forward strand.
AAATTTTTTCTTGCTACAGCCATAATGTGATGTAAATTTTGAAGGAAATTAGATACATTTGCATGAGGATCTCACACAATGAAACTCCTTCAGCTACTATAACTCAACTTTTAGACCTACAGAATAAAAATTCTTAAACGACTACATGAAAACTGCAGTACATGGCTGCATAAAGAAAACAGGAAAAACCACAAGATGCTTATAATCATCACTGTGGATGAACATACTCCAAAAACGGTGGCAAGAATAGAGAAAATGGCCCTAGTGTACAGATTTTTGTGGTTCAGTCCCACGACAATGATTCAAATCAAAGAGACATGAACATCTTCATAATTCCAAAATTATTTCGATATTATTCAAACATCGCATTGAAATTCATGAACAAAATAATTAAAATCAGAGCTGGAAGAGGAAACTAGATTTTCATAAATAAGTAACACGTAGTTCATAAGTTGCAAATCAAATACTCACCTAGTACTAAGCTCCTGAAAGCTTTGGAGAGGAGATGGAACATTACTCCCAGAAATATGAATTTTATGATCTTTCCGCAGAAGTGCATCACGCTGTAAGTTAAGAGAAACATTGATACCAGGGTTCAGCATGTATATTTAGCATAGTTATGTCAGCAGTAGCACTAGGCAAAACTCTAGAGATGGCAACATTACATTAAAGTTAAGTCCTAATCAAATAGCATGCTAGTATGAGTCGGGAAAGCAACATTAAAACAAAATAAGACCTGAAGCTGCCGGAAAATTTCCTTCTTTTCAGAAAGCTTCTCCTCTTCCTCGTCATTTAGTTCAGTTTCATTAACTGCACTGGCGCTCTTATTAAAGACACTAAATCCCTCCACTGATCCTGAACCAAACAATTAAAAAAATGCAACAAAAATAATTAACAAATTTGAGTTTCAATCACAAACTCATATCATCAAGCTGACATACAAAAATGTTACCTCCAGTAGTGCCCTTTCTTTTTCTCTTCCTAATGGACTTTTTTCCTACTTCTGATTCATTTTTAGCATCGTCAACAAAATCCAGATTCACTTCCAAAGCTGTGTTTTCTTTATACCCCTAGGTATAGAGAAAAAAAATAACAAAAAATTTAAGAAAGGAACAAAACACAAAGATATAGAACGTCAAATTTTAAGCAATAACCATTGCATCAGTTTTTCCAAATTAATGCAGCTTTCCCTTTTCTCAATCCATCAATTCATCAATAGATCAAGTTGAGTATTGCATTAAATTTTATTTTGTATCATGTGTAAACGACATACTACAAATAATAGAATATTGAAATTAGCATATTACAATTAACTCCCTACTGCTTCGTTTCTAACTCACTTAGCCACACTATCATTGCAAATTCCAGCTTCTCCAACCAAACTCAGTTAAATTAAGAAACCCCCAAAAAAATTGCAATTAGACAGACAAATTTGAGCAGCAGTTCATCCTATCAATTTTACAGATTGAAGAAAAACCCTATTAAATGAGCAATGAAAAACAAACTACGTAGAGCATAAATTAATAAGAAAAAATTGGTACTCCATATAAAGTAATTCCCTTGAACTGTTGTTCATCCATCAATTTCATACAATAAAATTCAACATTGAAAAATATAATGAGCAAATATTAATACAAAAATAAAGAAATTTTTTTTTAAAAAAAAGTATAATGGAATACCTTAAACTTCTGGAAATCTTTGGCAAACTTTTTTTTGTCGAATTTAAGGCCTGCAAATAAGAAGGAGGTATCTTCCATTGTAATCTAAACTCAAATTTATTGTCGAAATTTAAGGTTTTGGTTTGAGACACAGAAGAAAAATGCCGTAATTTAGGGTTTAATTTTCGAAATCTTTGAGGGTGTCGTCTGTTGAACGATGAAGAATGTCGGAATTTCTCCTAGCGACTAGGATTTCGAGGGTGGAGGAGGGGCAGTTAAGGGTTTCGGGTGGTCTGTTGATGGACTAGTGAGTGTTGGTAGGGATGGCAATATTAAGTGGATATCCACAAACCCGCTCCACCCGCTATAAATAAATGGACGAAAACCCGAATTAAATGGATGAGAAGCGGGTGACGGATGAAGCGGGTGATGGGTCGGATCGGATGTGGATGATACTTTTTTCACCCGCTAACCATCCACCCACCCGTTTAACATATATTATATTTTTTAATCTAAGAATTTTAATAATAAAATATGAAATGTGCAAGAAAATTACTTTTTTTTTTGTTGCAAATTAATTTTTCAAACAATATATTGTTATTATTACATTTTGTATTAATAAAATAAAAAAATTATTGTACAAATAACCGAAAATTAGAGTTTATGTGAGTTTTTTTTCCACTTTAATACTCATCCATTAATCATCCGCTCCACCCGTTTCATCCGCGGATGATGGACGGACGGATATGGATGATGGGTGAAGCGGATGACGGATGGATGTGGATGGAGCGATTAGAGTAATGGATGGATGCGGGTGAAGCTCCACCCGATCCGAATCCGATCCATTGCCATCCCTAAGTGTTGGGAGTAATACAAATCCAACGAATCGATGTTTCGAACTTTCGATGTTCTATGTTTGGCGTGGATTTCTTACCCCCCCTCGCTCTATAGGGCAGTGTCGCTTTGGGAGGTAGTAGGGTCCGCAGGTAGGCCGGTGAAGAGAGTAAGATTAGTGTAACAGTGTCAAAGTAATACACTCCATGTTATTTTTTACCCCACATGTTCGATCGGCCGGGCTTGATGAGTCAGGTCAAAGTATGGGTAGTGTGTTCATAACCTATAAATACCCATTGTGCCTTTTCATTACTGTACATATGAAAAATACAGAGTATTGTAAAACCCTAAACACAAAGCCAATTTGTTGGGGTTTGGTGGGTCCGACTCACCGCTGAAACAACCCCAACCCAAGAACCACTCGCAATTAATAAAACCATAAAGCATAACGAAAACCACAAATGGGTAAAACCGAAATTTACCTTTGAAGCGTGCTTCGCCCTCACACACAGGCTCGTACTTGAAAGCTCTAGCTCCGATAATACACAAGCCTCCAACGGTATCCACCCACAAAGGACGAACACCGACTTTTTAGGTCCGCTACCTCGGGGTTAGCTAGGTCCGACCAAAACCCGAGTGTTAATAGAGTTTAAGAGTTTTTTCCAAAATGCAATGCTCTTTTTCACTCCCACTGATCAAGCACTCTTCTCCAAATCCTAAGGTGGGTATTTTTAGAGGAAAGTGTGAGTAGGAATTTCTATCCCATCAATGTGGGATCATGAAATTCCACAATTTATTTTAAAGTTATATTAAAATAAAGATACAAACTAATAATAAATCTACAAGTGGCACTATCATATGTAAGGGTGGTGAGGACCACATGGAGAGTAGGGGACCATACTTGCTCCCCACTTAATACTCTCCTTGTGCCACATGTCCCTCACCCCACTTGCTGCTGCTAGCACGCATGCTTGCGGCTGCTAGCTGCTGCTAGCATGCGATGCTTGCGGTTGCTAGCATGCTGCTAGCTTTGGTGCACAAAATCAAAGTAAGGAATCATGTTCCTTTTATTTCTATTATTTCTCTAACGATTTTATATTGTTGGATTTATTGCTATATTGCTTCCAATATTAATGTTGATTCTATTGTTATTATGATCACCATATTGCATGTTTGAAGGGAATATGTAATTGAAAATCACGCCTAATAAGATAATTTGGACAACCGGTTTAGGTTCCATTAATCTTATTGTTTAATCAAGTGATCACCAATATTTTAGAATTATATGTTGCATTAATATTCAACCAATTTAGCATAATAATAGTTTGGAGCAAATTGAATATTTTGTTTGTATGCCTTTGAGATCACAGGAATACTTTTCAATATAAGAATCGAGTAGAGGCCAATACGGGCGAATGTGACTCCATGACTCACTTCGTACCATCATCCCCGATCCTCCTTTCGTGGTTCCGAACCATATGGAGTTAGTAATCTCATGGATTATGAATGGGGTGTAACCTTCACGGGTCAATCGTTGTTGCCTTTCGTTGTCCCTTTTTCGTGGTTGCCTTTTATGATCCGTGAACAGTTTACAAGTTCCTTAAAAACTTGTTGGCGGCTCCCTACTTTCCTTGTCCCTAATCGTGTCCCTAATCGTTATGTCAATTCCCACTTCCTATGAGTGCCAAGCATATTCACAACATGCTTACGTAGGCGCGCTTCAAACGACACCTACAATTTGGCGACTCCACTGGGGAGGATTCTTGGTTATTTATCGATTTGAGTGATCGGTATTTAATCGAGATGAGTGGATGAGACTTGAAAGATTCTTGAAAAATATTCTTGTGATTAATTTGGCATTTTTGCATAAGCATCGACGTTTTAACATCGAATTTAGATATGTCCCGTAGGAAAAATTGAACAACTTGATTGCGTACAAAGAAAAATAGGGCACCAATCAGATTTTCTGACTGCCGTGTCACGGCAAACTCTGCCGTGTCACGGTACAATGTACCGTCTGACGGTGCACTGCACCGTGACACGGGAATTTCTGCCGTGTAACGGCAATCCTAAAATCAGTCCGGTGGCTTATTTTCTCTTCTCACAGTTGACTTCCTTCGATTTTTCTGAAAAACCGTATGTGTTCTACATACGTCTTAGCCCCGGGGGATTTAAGCTCTATCAACCCAAAAACGCTCATGGCAATAAGGGTTCATCCGAGTTATTAAATCCACCCAAACCATGGAGTCGAGTTCGATTTCATCACGAACTCGCGGAGCCGCTCGTTGGCATACACCCTCAAGGGAGGTTGCCTTGCTAACGCGTCCAAACTCTTAACCATGGTACCCTTTTGACACCCAAAGCTTGACCATAGTCGAACGGAACTTGACTTTAGGTTGAGAACTTTTTTGCATCATCGTGACTAAATGCTATGTGGTTTATTTGGTACTAACCCACATGTGTTTGTTCATTTTGTTTTTGGACTAATCTATGACCGAGTGTTTTTATTTCCACTTAGTAATTAGAACGGACCATAAAATCAATTAAAATCTGGAAAAATGTCACAAAAGGCCTGGAACTGAGCACCGCGTCACAGCAATTCTGCCGTGACACGGTGAACAGTGCTGTGACACGGTACTTTCTACCGTCTGACGGTGGATTGTACCGTGTCACGACAGTCAGCACCGTGACACGGTGCCCAGGAAAATGTCCCATATGTCCTTTTTTGGTTCTGTGTGCGTACGTATGTGGTCTATGTGTCCAGTTTGGTATCATGTATAGCTTTACGGTCATAACACGTGTCCATAACCTCACATAATCACTCACAAGTCGTGTCGAGTTCACACACTTTTTCCTCGAGTCTTTCACTATTTTGTTCGTGACCGTACATTAGGAAAGTCTTGCGTCTATTTTCCGTTTTTTAAGGAGTAAGTCGGATGGTATCCTCCCATACATGCTTTATTTGTTTTCAAAACTCTTTTTTTTCTTCTTTCCCTTCTTATTTTCCGGATGGGTCAAGGATAAGTCTAGTCATTAAATGTGCGTTTATTTCAATGTCACAGCACTTGGTCAAGAAGCAGGGGTAGACTGTTACGGTTTGAGTCGCTACCTCAACAACCTAAGAGGCGTACAAGAAAACCACCACAAGCATCCCCACGAAATCCATCTCCCATTTACTTTTAACCAATGGCCACTAAGGAAGATATGGAAAACCTTAACCATGCCATTGACAGGTTATCTGCTATGATGGAAGCACTCACTACCAGGGTTCACACGGTAGAGCAGAACAATCAAAGCAATGCCGCTACAGCTGCGATAGACAAAATCAGAGAACAAATGAGTAAGATTTCTGAGGAGTTCACCTATGTAGAACAACCTGCCACTTCTCTGAACATAAGGGACATGCTCCCTGAGAAGTTTTCCACTACTGACATTCCCAAGTTCAAGCCTACTGATAACCCTATGTTTCACTTGAAGGCCTTTTCTGCAACTATGGCTCTTAAGGGGTTAGATGTAACACTCTTCCCTACTGTGTTCCCTCTCTCCCTAGAGCATGCCTGTCAGCAATGGTTCTACTCTTTGGAATCCAAGCATGTTGCAACTTGGGAGGACGTTACTGAAAGTTTCATGAACCGTTACAAGTGTAACATCTAAACCAAAACTTCTGAACGTGAACTCTCCATTCTCAAACAGAAAGAGAATGAAGGCTTCACTACTTATTTAAGCAGGTGGAGGGAAACAGCTGCACTCTTGGTGGATCCTCCCAAGGAGAAAGAAATGGTTCGCCTGTTCATTGCAAATCTGACTCACAAGTATAAGCAACACTTGAAATTCCTGCCACTGAACACTTTTGAAGCTATATACGATATTGGAATCAATATCGAAGATGAACTGATGAAGACTGCTGGTAGCAATAACAATAACAACAATAACACTTGGAAAAACAAGAAGAACGACAGTCCTTCTTCTTCGTCTTCCAAGCCCAATAATGCTACCAACAATGTCAACATCAATGATGTGCTGGCTCTTAATGCTGCCCCTCAGAGATTCCAAAGGCCAAGGAGGGTTTACATGCCTTTGGGAATGACTTATGATGCGGCTTTTGATCGCTTGCATAGTCAAGGATTGATTATACCAATTGGACCTTTTCCAGAACCTCGACCAGAGAACAGAACCGCTAGCTATGACCCCAATGCTCATTGCAAGTTCCATCAAGGCAAAGGTCATACTATTGAAAAATGTTAGAAGTTGAAGGATGCGATCCAGGACTTGATTGATGCTAATCAACTTCCTGTCCCTCCAGGGGGAAGAAGCCTAATATTCAAACAGGTCCTCTTTCCAATGCTTTGGCTATCATGGGAGATGAAGTCTCCTTTGATCCGTCAACACTCATCCAACCTGTGGATGAACCCTTACCGAAAGTTGTTTATATTTCAAGCTGTGAAGAAGTTAACGGAATTTGGGATAGTGATGATGAGGACGTCTATCTCAAAGACATAGTTTGTTCATCTCTTGGCGTTGTCAGTCTGAAAGATAGCGAAGATGTTTGGGGAGATCCTGAAGTCAAGGTTCTCACTAGAACTGGAAGGTTACAGCAACCTACCCTATCCACACCTCCACCGCAAGCACAACCAATAGTTGATCCCATCGACCCTGTAAGCAACGATGTGATCAAACAATTGCAGAAAACCAAGGTGGAAATGAATGTTTGGAAGCTGTTGGCTACGTCTCATGAGCATCGGAAGGCTGTGATGAATGCTCTTGTGAAGATAGGAGTTGATAGTGACATGACTCCTCAAGGACTAGTCAGCTTTCTCACTACTGAGTTTCCAAGTCCTAGCAACTTGATTTCCTTTTCTGACAAGGATTTGCCCCCGGAAGGGGATCAACATAACAAAGCCCTACACCTTACTGTGGTATGTAGGCAAATGAATATTCCCATGAGCCTAGTTGATAATGGCTCAGCAATCAATGTATGCCCGTTGCGCACTGCAAAGAAGTTGGGCATAAAAGATGAAGAATTAATTCCCTCTACTCAGGGAATCCGAGCTTATGATAATACTCGCCGTCAAGCCGTGGGTACTATCATGTTGAATATCACTACTGGAGCCATTGAACGTCGCACCAAGTTTCAGGTGGTGGACATCAAGGCTTCTTTCAATCTACTGTTAGGTCGCCCTTGGCTTCATGAGTTGAAGGCGATCCCATCATCACTGCACCAGAAAGCTAAGGCTATAGTTGGAGGAGTTCCAATCACCATTGATGCTTCTCCCATGCGTATCCAAGTCATTGATACCCCTATTGTTCATGTCGAGCATGATGAGGAAGATGAGGACCTCTGGGGATTTTCTTTAGAAGATGTGCTTATGATCGAGGAAGACGAGAAGTGCCACCTCGAGTTTGACCCCTATTCTAAAGATAATATCAATGCAATTATGAAGAAACAAGGGCACTTCCCTGGAATGACCCTTGGCATCAAGAAGAAGATAGCTGAACTATGGGGCCATCAAGGCTCGTTAAAGAAGGACACCTTTGGCCTGGGATTCATACCAACAAAGGAAGATGTGAAGCAAGCTGTGATCAAGATGGTTGCTCGGAACGCAGCTCAAAAAGAGAATAAGGAGATGGCTATAAATCCCTATCCCCTCACGCTCAATGGTCAATTCGTCAAGGAAGGAGAGAACTTCCCGTGCTATGAATTTCCTGAACCTTTCATCTACAAGGGGAAGCGTGAACCAGGTATTGAGGTGTTCATGGATTGTGACTTCATTGACGAAGGTGATGTTTCCCCAACGGATGAAGAACCAACCAGCCCAGGTTCCGATGATATGAGCATTAGTCTTCTTTTCGGGTTGGAAAAGAATGAACCTAGGCCCACCAACAATGACGACTCTGCGTTCATTCAAGCGGTCATGTCAAGCAAAGATTTTGATCCTTCGGAGTTAATTGCCCCAGCTGATGGTGCTCTGAAAGGATGGAGCAAGACGGTGAAGGTCACTATGCCAAATGGAGAAAAACTTGAAGTAACCGCTGGCGAAGGCCCCATGTTTGATGAACCTGAATCATCTGAGTCCGAGTTCGAGTTTGAGTCTGTTAATGAACCCTTAGGATCTAAGGCCGACCCCCTTTCTGCTATCGAGTCTTTTTCTGTAGTTCCCTCTAGTGCTGAGCCTCTTGTTGAGTCTTCCCTTTCTTTTCCAAATAATTCTGGCAAGGTCGCAGCTGACCTTGCCCTCCTTGATGTAATAACCAATGATTTTAATGAAATGAGTACCTTTGCTTACGATGTGTGTCATTCCCCTAACCCTGATCAATATTGCTTTGCTAATGATAAAATTGACAAAGAAATAATAAAAGCAATGGAAGAACATGATAATAAAACGGCAATTATCGAAGATACAGAAACAATCAATATTTCCAATGATACGACTACCAAAGAAGTAAAAATTGGATTAACACTAAGTCAAGAAGAACGCAAAGAGTTAATTAACTTACTTAGTGAATTTGTTAATGTATTTGCTTGGTATTACCAAGACATGCCAGGTATTGACAGGGATATTGCACAACATACTATACCACTCATTCCAGGTATGAAGATCGTCAAGCAAAAGTTGCGTCGTATGAAGCCGGACGTAGCTCTCAAGATCAAAGAAGAAATCAGAAAGCAACTAGCTACAGGTTTCATCAAAGTGTCCAAATATCCGGAATGGATAGCTAACGTGGTTCCAGTCCCAAAAAAGGATGGAAGGGTCAGAATGTGTGTTGATTACAGGGATCTCAACAAAGCAAGTCCAAAAGATGGGTTCCCTCTACCTCACATTGACATTCTGGTCGACAACACAGCAAACCATGCACTCCTTTCCTTCATGGATGGTTACGCTGGATATAACCAAGTGCTTATGGCTGAGGAAGACATGGAGAAAACCACATTCATCACATAGTGGGGAACATACTGCTATACGGTAATGCCATTCGGGTTGAAAAACACGGGTGCCACCTACCAAAGAGCAGCCACAGCACTGTTACATGATATGATGCATAAAGAGGTGGAAGTCTATGTTGATGATATGATCGTCAAATCAAAAGATCGCCCAGGCCACATCATTGCACTTCGCAAGTTCTTTGAAAGACTTCACAAGTACAATATGAGATTAAATCCAGCAAAGTGTGCATTCGGAGTTACATCTGGCAAATTGCTTGGCTATGTGATCAGTTCTCGAGGGATTGAAATAGATCCCACGAAAGTCAAAGCAATCATGGCCATGCCGCCACCCAAGACCGAGAAGGAGATTCGAGGCTTTATTGGAAGATTGCAATACATAAGTAGGTTCATATCCAAACTCACAGCGATATGCGAACCTATATTCAAAAAACTCAAGAAGAATGTTCCAGTGACATGGGATGACGATTGCCAAAAAGCTTTCGACAAGATCAAAGAGTACCTGTCAAACCCACCCGTGCTAGCACCAGCAATGCCTGACTTTCCTCTTCGACTCTACCTTACGGTCACAAGAGAAACAATGGGGGCAATGCTAGCACAAGAGATTGAAAGCAAGGAGAATGCAATCTACTATTTGAGCAAGAAGCTTCAAGGATATGAGACACGATACACATTACTTGAGAAATTGTGTCTCGCACTTGTGTGGGCTGCACAGAAATTAGGACATTATATGCTTACTCATACAGTACATGTCGTGTCCAAGATGGATCCTCTCAAATACTTGTTCGAAAAAGCAACACTCAATGGTAGGTTGTCAAGATGGATAGTCAACCTTGCTCAGTTTGACTTAAAATTCGTACCACAAAAGGCCATCAAGGGTTCTGCGGTTTCTGACTTCCTAGCAGACTTTCCACTGGAAGAAGTTGAGAAAGAAGAAGATGAGTATGATTTCCCTGACGAGGATCTGCTTATGACTGAAGATGATAGATGGACGCTCTACTTCGATGGAGCTTCAAACCAAAAAGGGTGTGGTGTAGGAGTTTTGCTGGTATCACCCAGTGAAGAACACATCCCAATTTCCATGAAACTCGACTTTGATGTCACCAACAATGCCGCAGAATATGAAGCATGCATTTTGGGATTAGAAACAGCGGTGGCCTTGGGAATTAAGAAGCTCAGAATTTACGGTGATTCATCACTAATCATTAACCAGATCTCTAAGAGATGGAAGGTGAGAAGTGAAAGTCTCGCTACGTATCAAGCTCATCTGGAAACTCTCACGGAGCAACTAGATGAAGTGGAATATACGTACTTGCCTAGAGAAGGAAACCAATTTGCTGACGCACTGGCAAAGTTAGCATCAATGGTGCGCATTCCAACGGACACAATTAGGATGCCGCTAACTATAGAGCGAAGATATGAGCCAGCCTATGTTCATGCACTTGATGATGAACAAGAGTCACAAGAAGAAGATGAAGAACCATGGTATATGGATATCCTTAACTATGTGACCAAGGGTGAGTACCCTCCCAATACTGATAAAAGGGCACGCCGTGCTTTGAGGCTCCTGGCCTCACAGTATGTGTTCATCAGGGGAGAACTCCACAAAAGAACTGCGCTAGGGAGAAATCTCTTGTGCATAGCCGGGAAAGAAACATATAAGACCATGGAGAACCTTCATGCTGGAATATGTGGAACACATATGAATGCTAAGATGTTAGTCCAAAAGATTCAACGACAAGGATATTATTGGACTACTATGGAGAGAGATTGTCACGAATACGTCAGGAAATGTATGAAGTGTCAAGTCTACGCAAATCTACAGCACGTTCCACCTTCGCTTCTTTACACATATACTTCCCCGTGGCCTTTCTCTACTTCGGGTATCGACATCATCGGCAAAATAACGCCACCAGGGTAAGGAGGACATGAATTCATCCTCGTGGCAATCGATTATTTCACTAAATGGGTCGAAGCTGCCTCATATGCTAAGTTAACGGCAAAACATGTAGCTCAATTCATTGAGAAAAATATTATATGCCGCTATGGGGTACCTCACGAAATGATTAGTGACAATGGGACACACTTCCAAGCCGAGTGTGCAGAATTGCTACAGAAATATCATATCAAACATCACAGATCATCACCCTACAGACCACAAACAAATGGTGCAGTCGAATCAGCTAACAAAAATGTGAAAACTATCATCGAAAAGATGACGGAAAATTATAAGGATTGGCCAAGCAAGCTACATTTCGCCTTTGGGGTTATCGAACTTCTGTTCGTACATCAACGGGGGCTACCCCATTCTCTTTGGTCTACGGAGTTGAAGCCGTACAACCAATAGAGCTTGAAATCCCCTCTCTACGAATTGCACTGGAAAGCCAATTAGATGAAGTCGACTGGATTAGAGCAAGATATGACGAACTAGTCTTACTTGACGAAAAACGCTTGGCAGCTTTGCATCACGTCCAAACCTACCAACAGCGTATGGCACGACATTTCAATAAAAAAGTCAAGACTAGGAATATCAAGGAAGGTGATTTGGTGCTTAAAGCGCTTCGCAAACACGTGCTTGATCCAAGAGGAAAATTTAGACCGAACTGGTCAGGTCCATACATCGTTAAATCTATTTTGTCTGGCGGGGCAGCACAATTAGTAGACATGGATGGTAACGAGTTCCACAACTTAACCAATTTGGATCAACTCAAGAAGTTTTATGCCTAACACGGGTTCATGACCCAATAGAGCTACGTTTGGCCTGATTCCTTTTAAAGGATACGTAGGCAACCCCTCAAGGGGGCCCGGCCACTTTAAAAACAAAAATCCCTTCTTCGTCGAATAAATATGGCACATAAGGCAGAAAAACGCAACAAATTTATGAAGGAAAATCAACCGTGACACGGTAGAAGCCACCGCACCACGGTAAAATCCACCGTGACACGGCAGAACCCACCGTGACACGGCAGATGTCAGCGTGTCACGGCAGAAACTGCCACGTCACGGCAGAGCTGTTCTTCGATCATTAATACTGCGCCACTCAAACTGATTCCGCGGCGCACCACATTTCACCGGGACACGTTCTTTTTAACCGTGACACGGCAGATTTCTCCGTGACACGGCAATGCAGATACTGTAATTTTAGTCATTTTTGTTACTTTTTCAAATATTCGGTAATTATTATTATTCTTCCATTGCGTTCGACTTCTAGACTCGGATATTAAAAAAAAAAAAAAGTCATTGTAATTTTTAATTAAGGCAAAAATAAATATGCTATAAATGTGACTACAATTATTGGCATCATACGCCTTATTTAAAACTTAAAATCATAACAGCAAAGCAATATTGGTCTAATCCTTCTTCACTTTCGAAGCTTCATCTTTCTTGTCCACCAAGTCGGCCTTCACCATTAGTGTGCCCCTTGTAGCCCGAACCGTCACACCCCTTGTCGAACTCTCCTCCCTTTCATCCCTCTTATAGTTCCTAGGTTGCTTTTCCCTATAAACCATCTTTTCTTTACCCTTTCCTTTCACATAAGTCTTCTTTTTAGGCATTATAGGAGTTTTAAACTCAATTCCTTGTGTTCTCGGACCAAGACGATCTTTAGGGGGCGCCTTCTTACTTCCAAGTCGTTCTTTCATATCAAATTTACGTGATCCAAACCTCTCCCTTCTACTTCGAGGATTCAACCATGCCTTGTATGCACTAGATAAGGGGGGAGGAGCTTGATCACTCGCAGAAACGGTCCACATAGGTCTTGCAATCCAATAGAGCTCATACTTGTGAACATTACTTTCATGCAATGATACTTCACGAGGACTATCATTATAGCGTGGAATTACTTGTTCAAGTCCATATTGTCGCATCACTCGAGAAGGACAATAAAAAGTCAACTTTGATGTACTAGGAATACGACAATACGGTGTATCATGTGTCCCAACCATCCTAGTAAGTCTCCACCAAGGCACCACCCATCGAATGGAAAATTCTCTCTTTGCAAAGAACACCTTCCAATCATCATACGACATGTTTGCAGAGTAATTTTTCTTTCTTCGGATAAGATCATTGGGACCATATTCTTCAATATCGTCGGGGGCTTTAAAGAGTTCTAAACGCTCCATCAACCAAATCAACAAAAAAAAAAAAAAAAAAAAAAGAGGGAAGTCAGTTCCGTAAAAAAAAATAAAAAAAAAATAAAAAAAAAACAAAATAAATGCAGATTTCCCACCGTGACACGGCAGATTGCACCGCGTCAGGGGAGAGCTTTACCGTGACACGGTGCCTGCCAGGTGTCACGGGAATTCATCAGAGGCCATCTTTACCTGCAGCAGTACTAGAGAGCCCTTCCTGATGGCTTTCCGGTCATATTTTGCTTCGTCAAGGCCGCGCAAAGTTTCTCCAAGGCAAGTAGGCATAGGGGATCTTCCAGATTCAACATGTTCAAGCACAGACGCTAAACAAGCATGTCCTACCCTACCGTTTGCAAATAAAAGCTTGCTAAACATGCAAAAAATATAAGCCCTTCTACGGTATACGTGATATGACTCAAAGACAGGGCGATTAAAATATAAATTTGCAAGCTTTTCTAGATCTACTTCATTGCCGCACACAATCCTATTCAAATCAGGATCTCTCAAATTCAGATGACGTTCAAAATCCTGATAATAGTATTCGCGCAGAGTAGGCATGGCAACGAGATTCCTAGGAGGAAATCCAAAAATGGCACCAAATTCCTCTGGCAGAGGGCAGAGTTCGTCATAATCAAACTTAAAATAATGCGTTTCTGGACTCCAGTAATCCAGGGCTGCCCTCAGAAAATCATGCTCAATCGCAACATGTCTCAGGGCTAATAAACCTCTCACATAAAACAACTCCAATTCTCTTTTGTCAGCAGCAGTCAAAGAATACGACCAATCACGCAATATGTTATCAAAATTCTGAGACATTATTATTGAAATATGAAATTCTAATTATTTTGTATTTTGTAATTATGCATATCATGAATTATGAGTCGTATTTTATAGGCGAAAAAGGGACGGAACGTGTAAAAATTTATCAAGTTACACGCGTATAAAACGCAGCTGTACTTTTTATCCCCGTGTCACGGGAGTGTGCACCGTGACACGGGAGATTCCACCGTGACACGGAAACCCCTACCGTGTCACGGGACAATTTACTGTGACACGGTACAATATTACGTGTCACGGTGCGCACACGCTTTTCATTTTTTATCCTTGACCTATTTTTCCGGATATCTTTGCTTACCATTTATTTTCCGCTCTTATTTCGAGAGTTTTTATTCCCAATAAAATTCTCCCCCTTTTTAGTTTGTTTTGGGGAGGTTTTTATCTTTTCTTTTCTTATTTGCTTTGTTTTATTTTATTTGCTCTTTTCTTTTTATTTTTGTTTTTGGGGATGTTGCTAAACTTGCTCCATTTTATTTTTCATTTTATTTTGGGGAAGTTATTAAACTCGCTCCTTTTTTATTCTGGGAAAGTTGTAAAATTAGCCTTTGTATTGTTTCGTTTCTTTTGTTTTTTTTTCTTTTGGGAGAAGGTCGGTACCCTCCACTTACGAAAAATAATGGTATTTTTTTTGCGTCGTTAATAAACACACAGCACACACAATTAGTCTCAAGCACACACTAACATACACATTGAATAAAATAAAAAATAGAGTGTGAATAAAATATACAAAGTAAGTCATAGTACATAGATAGTGTCAAGTGTCATCAAGCAAAGTACAAATATAAACCCTCGGTCAAAAGTCTCTAGAACTACTATCAGTATCATCTCCAGCCTGAGTATCCTGAGTATACGGGGGCTGAGAACCAAAGAGTCCCTCCATCATCCGAGTACGAGGAGTAGTGTCCCTACTAGGCCCAACAACTCCAGTAGAAGACATGGTCAGAGCAGGGCCCGTCCAACTGGTAAACGGCGAAGACTGACTCCATGAAGTAGGAAGCGTCGGTGAAGGCATCGTCCCAGACAGTGGAACTGAAAACAAGCCAGGCATAGGTGAAGGTATCCCCCCTGACGACGGAGCTGAATATAAGCCCCGATCCACAGGAGTGATGACTGGAGTGAACTCAGGCTGTGAAGGCTGTGAAAATGAATGTTGCTGCCACTGACCCTGGAAATGCTGAAACGGCTGGGAAGGCTGAGGCTGCTGCCACTGAGCCTCACGAGACGGCTGAGAAAGCGGCGTCTCTCGCTGAGACTGAGAATGCCGACGAACCTGTGGAGATCGTCTGCCACGACTAGGCTCCCCCTCGTCCAAGTCTCTGTGCCTCGAGCGCGATCGGGACCTCCGTCGCTCCTGAAAAAACATGTAATCAAAGATGTCAATGATGCAAGATAAAACAAATGGCAAAAATAAAAAGGTGAATATACCTCAAGGACGTCACTAGAACCGCCTCGACAACTCGCGCCACGCCGAAGCTTGATGATGCAATACTTCAAGGCGTCAACCAGCTTCATGAATCCCATCATCTCCGGGTGGTTAGGATGAGAACAAAGCAAAGGAAAATCAGTAACAAGAGGTCTTAAAAAGGATGAACAATATATCAAAAGCTTACCGGCTCAAACACGTCAGGCAAAGACTCCTGCGCCTGTCTGTAACCCTCTGGAGCGTCAGCAATGTGGTCCTCAGTAATACCAATAGGCCCCGGGTAACGGACAGACTGAGGTGGTATCTCAATCCTCCCCACAGGGCGAATAGTCGTCTGAAAATACGATCGAATAATCAGGTTATTCGACGATTTAAACAGAGACTAGTGATAAAATTCTTAAAAGAAAATCATACCTCGGGAAGACGGGGTGGAGGAGCCAAAAGGGGAAGCACGTCCCGCGAGTAATCACCCCCCATGTGCACGAGACCCTGCCAAGGGAAAGTGAACTGCTCTCCTCTGTTTATCAAGTCCCTGAGCAGACGTGAGTCCAACATCGACTCTGGTGGAGGCAAAGGCACCACGAAGCGATCATCGCTGTGCTGGCGAACGACACGCTCTCCAAGATACCAAACAAAGCGACCAGTACCAACAAAAACAGTACGGCGCGCTGAAAGCTGCAAGGCCTCAGGAAGGTCAGTCATCCTAGCCCAAGGCCGATACTGGACATCAATAGCCACCTGAAAACCATAAAAAGTCGCGATGAGATGCTGAAAATGACGTCAAGATAAAGAATGGTAGGCTGCAAAAATTAACTCTTACACCAACAGAAGTAGTGCCTCGGCGTAACAACCCGCGCAGCATGGAGACAGACTCCACTTGTGACTCGCCTCGGTCACGCCAGCTATCTCCAACAGGGAAGTCGTGAACCGCTCCACGACGTCGACGAGGGGCCAACCCTGGGAAATACTCATAGTTACAAAGCTGCAATAAAAAGGTAATATCTGAGCACATGAATCAAACAAGATTCAAACAAAAAAAGGAAAGGAAAGATCATTACCTCCACGACTCTCCATAAGCCGTAAACAGTCACCGGGGACTGGTCATTCAGCTGTCTGGAGCCATGACGCAACGACAGGAGAAGATCCGCATATCCAATGCCAGCCCAGTTAAGAGATCCTATCTCATTGATCCTAACTAAAGAAGGAAGATAGCAGACGAGCGCGCGTGAACTCCTATCAGGAGAAAGAGTCATAGAAATCAGAATCAGAATGAAAATCCGCACTCGCTGCTCAGGAGACGTCTCCTCCATGTCGAAACCCTGGGCCAGAACGGAGGCTAGCTCCGATCGCCCGCTCCTCGGACCACCTCGAGATACCGGTCGAGTCCTAATATACTGAACGACCGGACCTAACAGATCCGCTACCTCAGCTGCCCCCCAACTAAGGTCAGGAAGCTGTCGTACGGCCTGATCAGTGAAGCGCAGACAAATGATCATACTGAAATCTAAAGGGGTCACTGTCATCTCCCCCCAAGAAAAATGAAAAGTGTTGGTAGTATCCCAGAAATACTCCAACAATGCACGAACAACTGTCGGGCCGCAACCCCGTGGGCTGCGAAACCCTACGACCGCAGAATAGAAGTCCACTAAACCAGCAGATATCCACAAGGCATTCGTAACAGGATTCCCCGTGATAATGTCATGCAGACGAGGAATCAAATCTCCAGCTCCGGATAGATCCATGATGGCGAAGCGTGCCATCGACTATGCCAGCAAGTGGACAGTGAGAAACGTGGTTCTCACGACAGAAAACCAACAGGATTCCCCCTACTCGAAGAAGCGCGCGGCTCGGTATCTAGGGCGTCGTCCTCCGCACCCTCAGGAACTGTGGGAGTGTCCTCTCGAAAAGCCTGACGCCGGCCACGTGTGGAAAGATCGCAATCCCGCCGTCTAGGCATGCTATTTCAAAAATAAAAATCTAAAGGCTTAGCATCATTTCCTAAGTTATTTAGTTATTTATTATCTCCGGTTGCATTTTCTGTTATACGCTAAATTTTTACCTCAAGGCTAAAAATTAGCAAAGTAATAGAATTATTCCTAGTATTAAGTTTCTCCATGACAAACTAATACTACAGTTCTCCTAGCCGCATGATACACTATGTTCTCCATGACAATATAGTACATACACAAAAATATGTTTCGAAATTGCACAAAAAACAATAGATCAACATATCATGGCATATTCTACAAGATCTAAGACCAATATTTCACCATTTCAAGAGCAAAGAAACAACATGAGCAACAAGGACAACATTTCACAAGAAGTAGTACCCAAAAATGATGTTTTTGTTCAATTGTTCACCAAATCATGCAATTTTTGTCTCTAATTTCTCACAAACACACATACACACATATACAAGTAAATTTATGGCAATAATTGTGACATATAACCTCAAAATTAAAAAATCCCCAATTTGATTTTTCGAGGTTTTCACATGAAATTTGAGGCAAATTCGAGACAAATTAAGAGGAACTTACATAGATCTTGGTAGAAAAGCATAGAAGTTGAATTAATTATGAACTAAACATGCTCAAATATCGAAATAAAGGATCCAATCTAGCCGCCTTCCGGGGTCAATTGGCTTCTCCTAACATAGCCTCTATGTTTCCACATTAGAACCATATACTAGGAGGTACTATTAAATAACAATCGATACTAATGAACCTTAACTAAGTCAACTTCCGTTCCTTGTTAGCAAAGATTCACCTTTAATCAACCAACAATGTGCACTTGCAAGAAGATTAAAGAATATCAAGCATATAAAGACTTTAATCACAAATAAATCAACTCTAAACCTAGAACATGCTCAAGATCCAACTACACCACAACCATCCCCTCAATGGGGAAATTACTCACTAATCATGATAATAACAAGATTAATCAACAAATAATCAAGAATCAACATGATCAACAAGCAATACCAACAACTAAAACAATAATAAAAATCAAAGCAATAAAAATACAGGAGAGAGAGTTAGATATTCTCATTGATTGAAGATGTAAATCAATAGAAAAGATGATCAATTTCTTCTTCAAATTCCAAGTTCAACAATGGTGAAACCCTCACTTTCTCTCTCTAAACTATCCTAATCCTAAGCTAAACCTAGAGAGAGAAGCTCTCCTAAAAACTAATTTAGAGAGTAGAATAATAGATGGATGATTGTTTTTGAGAAAATAACCCAAGAAGGGTATTTATACTAACTTAATAAAATAAAAGAGAAAAAGAAAAATAAAGAAGTAAAGAAAATAAAAATAAAAGAAAGAAATAAGAAAAGGAAAGTAAACAAAAATAAAACTAAAAGAAAAAGGAGAAATGAAAATAAAATAAGGAATAGGAAAATTAAAGAAAAAGAAATTAAAAACAAACAAAACAAATCCCCCCCAAAAATCCCATCAGACCCTCCTTCTTCGATTTCTTTAGCTGCTCAAATGGGGTTTGATCCCCTGCTACACGCCTCACCAATTCCATCATCAATCGTCATCATCAAATCCACATCAACGGCCATTGTTGCAGCTTACTCCTCTCCATCAATCGTGGCCATTCAATTTCAATAAGAACCCTCATTCACGCGCAAGTCACATGAGAATTAATGGAAACGAGGAGCGGCCGCACAACCCAAATCGGAGCGTCTACTCCGAGCTTCTACCTCAAATTGGTGAAATTGAGTGAAATGGAGCGGCCGCTTCGGTTGAGTGAGCGTCCGCTCTGAAGGGTATTGCGAATTGAGTCGAAATTGAGGGGCGAATTGCAGATGCGGGCTGCTCCTGTTAGAGGTTGTTGCTGGCGGCTGACGGTGGTTCAATGGTGGTGATTGGAGGTGGTTTGGTGGCGCTGCTAGGTGCGGCTGCAGGGGGCTGGCGCTGTGGGTGTATGGCGTGACAATTGTTGGTGTTGTGTTCGTTGCTGTTGCTGTTGCTGTTGTTGGTGGTTGGTGAGTGAGAATGGTGGCGCGGCTGTTGCGGTTGGTGGTGCTGTGAGGGTGGCAGCAGGTGAGTGGTGTTGTGGTGCTGGCTGCGGTGCTGCTGGAGCAGCAGGGGAGGTGAGAGATTGTTGCGGTGGTGTTGTGTTTGTGAGGTGAGGGAGCAGGGGAGAAGCAGAGGAGGTTGTTGTGGTGGAGGATAAGGGGAATAGAGAGGAAGAGTGTGGTGATAGATAAGGGGCAGCTAGAAGCTAGGAAATGTGCACACACTTGTTTCTTCCCCGAACTCCGAACTCACTTGACATGAAACCCGGGACCCTACACACAAAACCGAGAAAGGAATTGGGAAAAAGAATAAGAATAAAATAAAATGAAAATAAATAAAGGGCGAAATAAAAATAAAACCAAGACAAATAAAATAAAATAAATAAAATAGGAATAAATAAAATAAAATGAAATAAAATAGAAAATAAGAGACATAAAACTAAACTAAAAATAATTAAAACTACGCAAGCAAATAGAATAAAATAAAATACGAAAATAAACTAAAACTAATAAAATAAAGAAAATAAACTAAAACACTCCAAAATTACCAAATTAAATTAGAAGCTTTATTAAAGAGAAAACAAGAGAATAAAAGGTAAAATAAGGAAAAATAAACACGAAAATAACCTAAACACTACCCCTAGGAGTGACATAAATATCACTTATCAAATTCCCCCAAGCTAAACCTTTGCTCGTCCTCGAGCAAAGCTAAGGCAAAAGAGAACAAGATGGAATTATTGAAAGCAAAAGAAACAAAATAGAAACAAGGAGAAAGAATGTACACTAACTCACTGTCGTAGGAATCACGGTTGTTTTTAGCTACAACAAGCACTTAAAACCCCAAAGTCGCCTATGAGGACGAGTGAGGTCTCGTGAGGGTTTCCTAAGAGCTTACCCCACAACTCTCGACAAAAGCCAAGGCAAGGCAACAAAAGGAAAAGGAAAAGAAACAAGAAGAGAAAAAACAAAACACAAGCTCATATACGGACAAGAGATGAGGACAAGTACTAATGAATGCAAACCTTTCTAAATGGACAAATGTATGCACGTTCCAAGATGTCAATGGTTGATTGAAACATAACACATGCTAAGCATAGAGAACTACTTAGGACTCAATCCACCCTAGCCCCAACCAATCGGGCCACGTTCTCTCCACTAGCTTCAAATCAACCCTTAAGCTAGCTTCTCAAGATTCCACGAAGGAACCGGAAAAAGATAAAGAAATGAAAAACTTTGAGAAGGTAATCCCGACGTCTCAACTATGCATACTCTTTCCATAGGTTTGAAGTCTATCTCCCTCCACCGTTCTTTTGACCTAACCCACTAGAGTCTAAGGGTTTTTTTATTGGTTGTAACGTAAGGCTAAGGGTTAAGGCGAGGTAAAAATTTAAAATTTGGTGATATTTCCTAAGTGAAGCAAAAAGTACGGCCGACACTCAAAAACACTCAAGAATTCACTAAATATCAAACAAAAATACCAATAATGCCATTCCCCAAAGCTTATTCAACACAAACACACAATATTCCCCCCCAAGCTTGAACAAAGCATTGTCCTCAATGCTTAAACTAAGGAAGAAAATGAAACCAACTAAAATATTTTTGTTGTTTTTGTTTTTTTTTTCTCTTTTTTTTTGTTTTTTTTTTCTCTTTTTTTGTTTTTTTTTTATTCATTGTCCTTGCCTTTTTCAAATTATGGACGGCTTTTTCTTGAAACTTCATTTGATTTTCATGAATTGCATCATTCATCACAAGCTCAACGTTAACCAAATCTCAAAGTGCTTCTTGTTTATGATCAACATTCTCAAAACTCAAACCTCACATGCCAATGCTTCACTAACTATAAGGGTTGGTTAACATAGGCCACTAGGTTTGTAATGCGGTTTAAACAAGAGCGGGAAACATAAGGCTCAAATTGGTTAGCAAGTAGGTTTATGCAAAATAGAAAATCAAATTTGTAACAAAATAAAAAGAAGATAAAGAAAAATGAGAAAGAAATGCCCTTTTCCTCCCCTAGAGTGCTTCGGTCACGATCTTGGGAGCTATAAGTCAAAACAAGGATCAAGACATGCATAGCTAAGGATCCAAATGCGCCACACAACAAAGTGATGAAGGCTAGAACAATGTTACCTCACACGGGATTATAACTAAGCAAATACCAACTAAGGGTGCCAAATCCACTATAGAGAGCAACACCATCTTACCACATACCCGTGAACTAGGGCTTCATGGCGCCCTAAAAGTTCTTAACCCGGCTACCTTAGCATGTAATATCCTAGAGTCAACCAATGACACTCTCAAACCGTGCACACATTAACCACTTAGGAACAAATGCATTCAAGAGTAAACAAATCCAAAAGATATAATGTCCAAAATAAGTACAAACAAAACACATTTTGCTAAACTTGCCTTGAAGTAAACAAAAATCTTTTTGGATTTTCCAAAAGCATGAAAAACATGGAAATGCATATACTCAAGTGCATGAGATATATGAATCAACATCCCACCAAACATGATAGAATGCCCTCCCCCAAGCTTGAATGAAACCAAGCTCTCAAATCATAAATGATGAAACCAAGGAGGGGAAAACAAGGAAAAATTAATCCAACATTACCAACACATGATCTTCAAGTCACAATAAGTAAGAGAGAGAGAGAGGGAAAAGAAGGATATTACCGGATATGGGATAAATGCAAAATCACACAATAAAAACCGAAATAACCTCATATGAGCCACACTCTCTATAAATAAGGCTTGAATTCCACATGATAGGTAAGTTGAGGCACATTTCCTTGATTCTTGATCATCACCAATGCACAAGAGTATATCAAGTTGTGTACCTAGCAAGGAACACAAACACGTCCATGAGAGAAAATCTAATCTAAAAACAAAAGAAAATGAAAGCAATAAAACACGGGTTACTCCCCGCAAAGGCTTGCTTAACGTCCAAGCAAGACCGCTCTAGGAAATAATAATTCAACGCACGCAAGAGCTTGTCAAATGCACTACTACACATTTCATGGGGGTGTAGATAGGCAAATAACGGAATAAGAACGTGCAATAAAATCATTGCACGTAAGTGAAGAGGGATATGCCAAAAGAAAGAAGAAGAAGGATCGAAAGGAAACTCAAGAAAGTGAGAAGTAGAAGAAGGAAAAGAAGAATGGAAAGAAAAGGAAAAAGGCAAATCCTCATCACAAATTTTTTTGTTGGCAAAATTCCTCTTATCCTCAACAATGATGGAAGGAGGGGCATGAAAATCATCCATAGAGGGCGGCTCCCCAATAGGCTCTTTGAGATAGGAAGGGAGAGAAAAAGGGTAAGGAAGGATGTGGTCAAACCTTAGAGGAAAAGGGGTATGAGAAACGGGAAAAGGGGTAGCTACTCCCTCACCACAAGGCCTCACATCGCCAATGAGGGCATGAAAATCAATCATAGAGTCCTCAAACAAAGGGCACTCACGATCTACACCTCCCTCAAGCTTAAAAACTCCAAGGGAATCAACCTTATCCTCCTTTTCACCACAATAGACAACTTTTCCTTCAACTATCTCAAAACCCAAGGTCCCAAAATCATGCATGAATGGAGGTAGATTCATCTCAAACTCATCTAGGTCCCAAGAAGCGTTCTCGATGAAATCATCCAATAATCTATAAGTCCTCATATGACTCTCGAAAAATATGTGGGACATTACCTCAAAAGAGTCTATATACTCGTAGATTGAAGGGTCACAAACATACACTTGAGACTCATCAAGATGGGAAAGAGGATTAGGATTTTCAAAATTAACACTCTCTTCATTCTCTACTCCTTCACCATCACTCGAATGCTCTCTAATGGGATCCTCACTCATATGGGGAAAAGAAGAAGAAGGAAGGGCATTTTCTTGAGAGTTGGCTAATTGGAGAATTTGGCCCTCAAGCATCTTCATTTTAGCTTCCACCTCCCTATTCTCAACTTCCCTCATCTCGTTATACCTCTCCATCATCTCCATTATCTTCATTATCTTCTCTTCCTTCAAATTTTCCATAGAATTACCCTCATAAAAGGATTCATTAGGAGCATAAGGGAAATCATTTGGAGCCATGTAAGAACAAGAAGATGAGGAGGGAGGATCATTCACATTATATACATGAGCATCATCATATTAGGGAAAGGATGCATAATCAAGCAAATGAGATTCATCATCAACAATAGGAGAAAAAGAGTTTAAATCACTTGTACTAGGTTCACATATAGGATCACAAGACAAATCATGGGGATTCATGCCACCAATAAAACTATTATCACATTGAGAATCAAAATTAGCAACATTACATGCCCTATTGCGTACATCCTTAGCGAACCGTACAAAAAAGCTCCAAGCACTATGAACCGTTAATGCTTGAAATTCACCATTAAACCTACTTTCAACTTCATATCTCGTTTGTTCATTCATGCCACAATAACAAATCTCACAAGCTTCACAAGGATTACAACCATTATAGTTCAAAAACTCTATAAGTCTATGGAAATAGACATAAAAAGGCTCACTATCATATTGAGGAAAAGAAAAACGTGCCATTTTTCAACAACAAAAACAAAACAAAGAGAACAAAAATAAATCAAAGGAAAAATATATACAATGGACTAGTCTCAATAAGATAACACAACGCTAATGGAAGCCGTTCCCCGGCAACGGCGCCAATTTGACAAGGGAATAATCGCGTCGTCAAACGACTACACCTAGATCAAATACAATTTATACAACCTAAACAAACCTAATACGAGTATAAGGCAAGCATAGGGGTCGAACCACAGAGAACGGTTAAACACCACCAAATGTTATCGACAATTAAGCTAGTCCGGAATAGGAGATAAATAAACTAAAGTCTAAAAATGCTAAAACAAGAAATAAAACATTAAGGGAAATGGTTTAGGTATAGCATTCACTTGAACAAAAACAAAAGCATAGAAGTTGAATTAATTATGAACTAAACATGCTCAAATATCGAAATAAAGGATCCAATCTAGCCGCCTTCCGGGGTCAATTGGCTTCTCCTAACATAGCCTCTATGTTTCCACATTAGAACCATATACTAGGAGGTACTATTAAATAACAATCGATACTAATGAACCTTAACTAAGTCAACTTCCGTTCCTTGTTAGCAAAGATTCACCTTTAATCAACCAACAATGTGCACTTGCAAGAAGATTAAAGAATATCAAGCATATAAAGACTTGAATCACAAATAAATCAACTCTAAACCTAGAACATGCTCAAGATCCAACTACACCACAACCATCCCCTCAATGGGGAAATTACTCACTAATCATGATAATAACAAGATTAATCAACAAATAATCAAGAATCAACATGATCAACAAGCAATACCAACAACTAAAACAATAATAAAAATCAAAGCAATAAAAATAGAGGAGAGAGAGTTAGATATTCTCATTGATTGAAGATGTAAATCAATAGAAAAGATGATCAATTTCTTCTTCAAAATCCAAGCTCAACAATGGTGAAACCCTCACTTTCTCTCTCTAAACTATCCTAATCCTAAGCTAAACCTAGAGAGAGAAGCTCTCCTAAAAACTAATTTAGAGAGTAGAATAATAGATGGATGATTGTTTTTGAGAAAATAACCCAAGAAGGGTATTTATACTAACTTAATAAAATAAAAGAGAAAAAGAAAAATAAAGAAGTAAAGAAAATAAAATAAAAGAAAGAAATAAGAAAAGGAAAGTAAACAAAAATAAAACTAAAAGAAAAAGGAGAAATGAAAATAAAATAAGGAATAGGAAAATTAAAGAAAAAGAAATTAGAAACAAACAAAACAAATCCCCCCCAAAAATCCCATCAGACCCTCCTTCTTCGATTTCTTTAGCTGCTCAAATGGGGTTTGATCCCCCGCTACACGCCTCACCAATTCCATCATCAATCGTCATCATCAAATCCACATCAACGGCCATTGTTGCAGCTTACTCCTCTCCATCAATCGTGGCCATTCAATTTCAATAAGAACCCTCATTCACGCGCAAGTCACATGAGAATTAATGGAAACGAGGAGCGGCCGCACAACCCAAATCGGAGCGTCTACTCCGAGCTTCTACCTCAAATTGGTGAAATTGAGTGAAATGGAGCGGCCGCTTCGGTTGAGTGAGCGTCCGCTCTGAAGGGTATTGCGAATTGAGTCGAAATTGAGTGGCGAATTGCAGATGCGGGCTGCTCCTGTTAGAGGTTGTTGCTGGCGGCTGACGGTGGTTCAATGGTGGTGATTGGAGGTGGTTTGGTGGCGCTGCTAGGTGCGGCTGCAGGGGGCTGGCGCTGTGGGTGTATGGCGTGACAATTGTTGGTGTTGTGTTCGTTGCTGTTGCTGTTGTTGGTGGTTGGTGAGTGAGAATGGTGGCGCGGCTGTTGCGGTTGGTGGTGCTGTGAGGGTGGCAGCAGGTGAGTGGTGTTGTGGTGCTGGCTGCGGTGCTGCTGGAGCAGCAGGGGAGGTGAGAGATTGTTGCGGTGGTGTTGTGTTTGTGAGGTGAGGGAGCAGGGGAGAAGCAGAGGAGGTTGTTGTGGTGGAGGATAAGGGGAATAGAGAGGAAGAGTGTGGTGATGGATAAGGGGCAGCTAGAAGCTAGGAAATGTGCACACACTTGTTTCATCCCCGAACTCTGAACTCACTTGACATGAAACCCGGGACCCTACACACAAAACCGAGAAAGGAATTGGGAAAAAGAATAAGAATAAAATAAAATGAAAATAAATAAAGGACGAAATAAAAATAAAACCAAGACAAATAAAATAAAATAAATAAAATAGGAATAAATAAAATAAAATGAAATAAAATAGAAAATAAGAGACATAAAACTAAACTAAAAATAATTAAAACTACGCAAGCAAATAGAATAAAATAAAATACGAAAATAAACTAAAACTAATAAAATAAAGAAAATAAACTAAAACACTCCAAAATTACCAAATTAAATTAGAAGCTTTATTAAAGAGAAAACAAGAGAATAAAAGGTAAAATAAGGAAAAATAAACACGAAAATAACCTAAACACTACCCCTAGGAGTGACATAAATATCACTTATCAACTCACTTCGTACCATCATCCCCGATCCTCCTTTCGTGGTTCCGAACCATATGGAGTTTAGGGATGGCAATGGATCGGATTCGGATCGGGTGGAGCTTCACCCGCATCCATCCATTACTCTAATCGCTCCATCCACATCCATCCGTCATCCGCTTCACCCATCATCCATATCCGTCCGTCCATCATCCGCGGATGAAACGGGTGGAGCGGATGACTAATGGATGAGTATTAAAGTGGAAAAAAACTCACATAAACTCTAATTTTTGGTTATTTGTACAATAATTTTTTTATTTTATTAATACAAAATGAAACAATAACAATATATTGTTTGAACAATTAATTTGCAACAAAAAAATAAGTAATTTTCTTGCACATTTCATATTTTATTATTAAAATTCTTAGATTAAAAAATATAATATATGTTAAACGGGTGGGTGGATGGTTAGCAGGTGAAAAAAGTATCATCCACATCCGATCCGATCCATCACCCGCTTCATCCGTCACCCGCTTCTCATCCATTTAATTCGGGTTTTCGTCCATTTATTTATAGCGGGTGGAGCGGATTCGTGGATATCCACTTAATATTGCCATCCCTAATGGAGTTAGTAATCTCATGGATTATGAATGGGGTGTAACCTTCACGGGTCAATCGTTGTTGCCTTTCGTTGTCCCTTTTTCGTGGTTGCCTTTTATGATCCGTGAACGGTTTACAAGTTCCTTAAAAACTTGTTGGCGGCTCCCTACTTTCCTTGTCCCTAATCGTGTCCCTAATCGTTATGTCCATTCCCACTTCCTATGAGTGCCAAGCATATTCACAACATGCTTACGTAGGCGCGCTTCAAACGACGCCTACAATTGCCTCAATGTGTTTGTTGTGCTTCACTTGAGGTAAAGGTTTTGTGAGTGGATCGGCTACATTATCATCCGTTCCCATTTTGCAAATTCTGATTTCACTCTCTGACTTCCATTCTTGAATCATGTGAAATCGCCTCTGGTCATATTTGACCTTCTGATGTTATCGTGGCTCTCTAGCTTGAGCAATAGCTCCATTGTTCTCACAATAGAGGTCTATTGGACCCTTGATAGAGGGTACAACATCAAGTTCTCCAATGAACTTGCGAATCCAAACTGCCTCCTTGCTGCCTCAAATGCTGCCAAGTATTCGGTTTTAGTTGTAGAATCAGCATTTGTGCTTTGCTTAGCACACTTCCAACTAAACGGTCCTTCATTGAGACTGAATATGTATCTGGATTGTGACTTGAAGTCGTCTCTATCTATCAGGAAGCTTGCGTCGGTATATCCCTCAACAACCAATTCGTCTTTACCACCATAGACCATGAATTTATCCTTGTTCCTTTTCAGGTACTTCAAGATATTCTTGGCCGCAGTCCAATGCGCCTCTCTTAGGTCTGATTTGTATCAGCTTGTAGCGCTCAAGGCATACGATACATCAGGCTTAGTACATATCATGGCATACATGACCGATCCAATAAGCGAAGCATATAAAATCCAATTCATCCTTTCCCGCTCATCAAGTGTCTTGGAACATTGCTTCTTGCTTAGGGTTATGCCATGTGACATGAGTAAGTGGCCTCTCTTGGCTCTTTCCATGTTGAATCGATCTAGTACCTTATCAATATAAGTACTTTGACTCAATCCTATCATCCTCTTTGATCTATCCCTATAGATCTTGATGCCTAGTATGTACTGAGCCTCTCCCAAGTCTAGCTTTCATTGAAAATCATTTCCCAAGCCAAGTCTTTATAGACTCCAACAATGGAATGCTATTTCCAATGAGCAAAATGTCGTTGACATATAAGACTAGGAAGGCGATGTCACTCCCACTGACTTTCTTGTAAACACAAGACTCATCTGGATTTTTGATAAAACCAATTACTAATGGCTTCATCAAATCGTAGATTCCAACTTCTGCTTGCTTGCTTTAATCCATAAATGGACTTCTTAAGTTTGCATACTTTTCTAGCATTGTTTTGGTCGACAAAACCTTCAGGCTGTGTCATGTACACAGTTTCTTCCAAAATTCCATTAAGGAAGGCGGTTTTGATGTCCATCTGCCAATCCGATGAATATCGAGGAAGTTATGGCCAAAATACTAAACTGGGCCCGGTTCATTATTTACATACGGTCCAATGATCTAAAGGAGGGCCCAATGCTAATTATTATTCCTAAAATTATTTGGATTAATTATTATTTTCTAAAGGTTTCTAGAAGGTTCTTTTAAATTATAAAAGAGTTAGGATTAATAATTATTGTAAGATGGATTTTTATTTGGAATAAAATATTATTATTTTATTATTATATTATTATTTTTAATTATACGTTTTTAGCTTCTGTACGGATTCCGTAGATCAAATTTGGTTAAAGATCAGATTTCGCGTGGAAAGCGCGTGAAAGCCAGGCTGTCGCCAAACGACAAATCTGTCGGCTGGCGACAGACCTTGTCGCCTCGCGATAGACCCTGTCGCCTCGCGACATAGTGTATTTCTGGCGACAACGTGTAGTTTTATTCCTTATCAAATTCTGCCAATTTCTGGACTATTTTTCTTATAAATAGGGTCCTCGATTTCTGTTTTTACTCATCAACTCTCATAAAGGCGTACTTGATTCTTTCTCTCTCTCTTTCTAAACCAACCCTTTTAAACACAATACCGCATTCACAAGACTTAGAAACATCTAGCCAAGTTCGAAGTTGCCTTCGCCTTAGACGTGCAAGGTTGATAATTTCTGAGGGTTTGGTCCCAAATCTAGTTTAAACTTTATTTAATTTAATTCTTTAATTATTCTTTATTATTTTCATTGAAGTTTACTAATGCGTGTATTTTGTTATTAGAAAGAGATACGAGACTTCAAAGTAAGTAGATTAGCTTACTACCTATTTATTTACGATATAGAAAGCATGTTTATTATATCGTTTTAATTCCTAGTATCATGTTAGGATGTTTTATTGCTTTCTAGTATCATGTTTAGGTTGCCTTTTATTCTTTCTAATATTATGTTGGCATGTTAGTACCATGTTAGGTTTAAAGCTTTGATCTTTATTGTTTAGTGACATGCTAGGATTTGTTATTAATCTTGTTAGTATCATGCCTAGGATTTTACTATTATTATTAAGCTTTATTATGCCTTATCATGATTATGATTATTATTCTTATGATTATTATTATGTTGCTTGATATACATTATTGTTATTGCTTGATCACGCCTTTTATGCTTGTTAAATGGAATTTGTACTTATAATCACGCTTAATAAGATAATTAATAATTTGGTTTAGGCTAATATGATTTTAATTCAAGTGATCGCCATTAATAGATTTATTTGTGCATTAATATTCAACCAACATAAATAAACAGGTTCAAGATTAATATAATGTTTGCATGTTAGTCAAAAAGCGCACATGAATACGAGTAGAATAAAGTAGAGGCCTATTTTATAGGGAGGATCCCTTCTTTTGTATATTGGATTCGTACCCTCATCCCCGCTATTTGGTTCAAGACCTTATGGAGTTGACGATCTCCTGGATCGTTAAGGGGTGTAACCTTCACCTCGTGATTGGTTTACAAGCTTGTTGGCGACCCTTTTGCTCTTTTTTCTTTCCCTTTGGACGCCACCATACTTAAGTGTATGATCACAGTGGGGTTCAAGCTTGGGGTTATAGTGCTTGAAATATTCCCTACATTTTTTGGCGACTCCACTAGGGAGGATTTCTATTTTAATTCTTAAAATTTATTTTGGCAATTACTTAGAATGAGCGAATGAGACTCGAAAAGTTCTAAGTATTTCATGTACGTAATTTTGATTAACATTATTGTCATATGCATAAAAAAGGTCCTCATTGGATAGACCATCCGAAATGAGTAAAAAACATAAGATTTTACATGTAGGAAATTTGAGAAATATCTTTCACAACTAGAATCGAAATAATACTACGAAATCTGGAAAATTCTAAGAACATAGATACCTGCCAAGGCATGTAGGAACTAGCGTATAGAAAACTGGGCCTGTCGCCTGTAAAGAGCTTCTGTCACCTGGCGACAGTTGAGGTTCTTTTGCGGCAACAGTCCTTGTTGTCTGGCGCCAAGTTCTTCCAATATCGAGCCAGAACTCTGCCTTCTTGTTTTGACCATTTAATTCTAGCACCGTTGGCTCGATTCTACTTCCTGATTGAGTTTTTCTCACTTCTCTAAAACCCATATGTGTTCTACATATGGTCATAACCCTCTGGGGGTTTACGCTCCATCTACCTAATCGAACGCTCTTGGCAACGACGGGTACATCCGAGTTAGTGAATTCACCAAACCGTGGAAGAAAGTTTTTAACTTGTGGGGTCCCATTTATACGCGCGAACCCTTCCAAAGGTAACGCTTTTGTGCAATGCATCCGGACTCATAACCATGGACCCTCTTTGACTTAACCCATATCCTTGAACTTTAGAGAACTAGAGCCATGGTTAGGTTGCAAACTCATTGCATCATATTGTGACTATGTGAACTACTTCTGCATACTATATATGTGCTAACCGTTTATTTGACTTGTGTTTAAGACTAAATAAGCCAACCAATGACTAAAAAGGACTTTGTATAAATTAATCAATTATTACCTCTGGTCCAAGTTAGTTGCAACTTTGGGGTATTATTTGTGAGATATAAAGTATTCCAAAGTTGCAACTAACTTGGACCGGAGGTAGTAATTAATTTGACTAATTAAAGGCTAATAAATTAACCAACTTGACTTAGTACGACTTTAGGCATGTCCCCTTAGAGTAAAATTACTGGAAACATTCCAGATTAATGTTCCAGCAATGAAGCAAAAATCTGGGCTGTGGCGCCTCTGTATACTGTCTGTCGCCTGACGACATCTCTGTCGTCTGGCGATAGGCTTTAAACAGTGGCGACAGTCCTGTTGCTATAGCGACAGTCCAGTTTCTTACTCGAGTCATCATGATGAGTCTAATTAAATAATCTACTAATCAGGTTCACCAATTTATTAATGGTTTAAACCATGTTCAAGTCTTTAATCGAGTCTAAGCACATAGTCCCATGGTCATGCACAAAAGTCAAAGCATGTCACTTACACACACTTATAATACACACACATAACATGTTTGTCACACTATGACCATGTCTAGAGAGTCTTAAATGCGTGTTTTTCCGTCATTTTTTAGGGGGGTAAGTCAGATATCAATCCTCCAATCAATCAATTATTTGAACCCATTTCCAAATATATGCACCCTATTTTTGCTTTTTTCTTTGTTTTTTTAAACCATAAAATCAAAGTCAATTGAAGTCGGGTCATTAAAAAGAATATAGTTCAATTTACAGCGCGTGGACAAGAAAGGAAGGGCGTCTAATCAAGGACACCATTTCGTTCAAGTAGCACTTTTTGACAAACCAATTGGTAGGAAAAGGAAAGCTAATAAGATAATGGCAAGTCAAGAAGAACTCAACGAAGTTAGGGGAGAGGTAGCTAACTTGGCTGAGATATTGAAGGGTCTAACTCTTCAAATCAATGACCCTGTAAAACAACAACAAATGGAGGTCATTCAGGAAAGTTTGAGCAAGCTGTCTGACGTGGGAAAATTAGGTCGTTGGACTAATCCTCCTAAGCCAAACAAAATTTATAAACACTCAACAAACCTAAATACAAGTATAGAGGTAAGTCAAGGGTCGAACCCAAAGGAACGGTAATGTCTAAGTGCTTTCAATTATGTGCCTAAGCTAGGTCGAAGACGAAGGGTAAAAGAGGACACTAACAACTACTAAGACAAAGAAACTAAACAAATAAAATGCTAGGGATTAGGATTCACTTATAATAGTAATGAACAATGCAAATTGGTATAGGAAGTTGACTAAGTCAAGCAATGCGAGGGAAGATCAATTATGCAACCATAAGAGCATATCAAGCTATTCTCCTAGAGGTCTAACTAGCGTCAAATACGATAAACTCTAGCTAGGAAACATCACAAGACACCTCAATCGTGTAAATGCAAGCCACAAATCAATGGTCCGTATCAATGTGAACTTACAATGCAATCTAGTGTGAATAACAAGGGTGATCAAGCCTAAATCAAACACACACATGCACATAATCAATTAACCAATTTAATCACATCATCAACTCCATCAAAATCCCCAATCTACATCAATTCATTACATTATACAAGCTTCACCAAACCCCTAACCAAACAACTACTCTAGCAACATCATCAATTCAACAAACAACTAAAATAATCAATAATCAACAATCAAAGAATCTACAATTAAAGAAGAACAATTACTCTAATCAAACATCAATCATCAAATCATCAAAATCTAATCAAAATCAAACAATCTAAACAAGAATACTAAACAAAACAATAAATGAGATAGAGTTTAGAAATGCTCATTGATAATAGAGTAGATCTCCAATACAATTGTCACCATTGGATCTTCAATCTCTCAATCACCATTGAAATTCTTCACTTTCTCTCTCTAAAATCTACTCCTAAAATTAACCCTAAACTAGAGAGAGAAGCTCTCCACTAAGCTAGGAAAATGATCTAATTATCTGCTTGTTTCTCTCTCTACCCAAAAATGGGTATTTATAAAATACAAGGATTAAAGAAAAGAAATAGAATAGAAAATAAAATAAAAGGAAAAGGAAAAGAAAAGAAAATAAAATAAAATAAAACAATAAAAGAAAAAGAAAGAAAATAGAAAACTAAAAGGAATAAAATAAAAGCAAAAATCCCCAAATAAGAAATCAGGGGCTACGAATTTGCTGTTCCAATACTCAAGGGAAATCATCCCCTGCTTCGCATCTTCAAGCCCACGTACGTGCGACCGCAAAGAAGGTAAGTGCGGCCGCAAGGGTTGCGACTTGCGAGTGCGGCCGCACCTGTTGAGGTGTGGAAGCTTGCTGCTGCGGTGGTTCAAACGGTTGGAGTAAGGGCGAAGGTGGCTGGATTGGAGGCGCAAATGGAGGTAGCGGGTGGCGCAAATGGAGATGCTTCAATTGTTGTTGTGTGAGGTGGCTGGGCGCAATTGGAGGTTGTGGAGGAAGGTGACGCAATTGGTGTTTGTGTGGTGATGGAGTGTGTGTTGGTGGTTGGTGCTAATTGCATTTGATGGGTGCTGTTGTTGTTGCGTGTGGTGGCGGAATTAAGGAGTGAAGGTGGCTGCAGTTGTAATGGTGCATTAGGGGTTCGATTGGTGGCGCTGCGGTGGTGGTTAAATGAGGGAAGAAAGGTGGCTGGAGGTTGCGGCAGAGCAGGGCTGGTTGGTGTAGTTGGAGGTGCGTTGTGGGGAGGTGCTGCTGCTGTTGGGTGGTGTGGTGGTGCCGCGTGAGTTAGAGGCTGGAACAGGGGAAAGCAGGGAAGATAAGGGAGGAGTTGTTGCTGCGGGAAGTGCGGGAACAGGGGAGCTGTTAGAGGAGTTCCTGCCTGCTGAGTTCACCATCACCATCACCACCATGATGGTGATGAAGACATAAGAATGCAGTAGCTATCACCAATTTGGACATTGGAACAAACACCTACAACACACATAAAACCGAGAAATAAAATAAAGTGAAATAAAACTAAAACCGACAAATAAAAGTAAAAGAAATAAAATAAAAATGAAAATAATAAAGGAAGGAAAAATATAATAAAATGAAAATAAAACAAAGTAAGGAAAATGAAATGAAAATAAAATCAAATAAACTAAAATAAAAATAAAACTAAATTTATAAAATCTAAAATAGAGAGAGAACAACTAAAATAACGAAAATAAAAGAAATAAAGGAGAAAATACTAGAAAACTATAGGAAGGTAGAAAAGAGAGAGAAAGCATAAAACCGAACATTTATTGAGCAAGAAAGCTATGAAAATAGGATAAAAAGGAACTAAATGCTCATCAAATGTGTGCCATTTATGACACACATCAAATGCCCCCAAGCTTACCTTTTGCTCGTCCTCGAGCAAAACAAAACCAAGGGAGTCAAAATGACGAGCTTATTAAAATAAACTAAACAAGAGACGAGACGAGAATATACACTAACTCACTGTCGTAGGAATCATGGTTGTTTTTAGCTACAACAAGCCCTTTAAACCCCAAAGTCGCCTATGAGGACGAGTGAGGTCTCGTAAGGGTATCCTAAGAGTTTGACCCATAACTCTCATAGCAATACAAACAAGGCAAAGCATGAAAAAGAAAACAAAATACAAGAAAAGAAAACAAATTTTCATGAAAGGACTTTTGCAAATGTACAAGCACAAGTGGATGCAAATCTTTCTAAACAAGTAAGGGAGTGCACGCTCCAAGATACCCAAGGTTGATTGAAACATAAATATGCTAAGCATAGGAACTAGCTTTCACAATCCACTTTCATCCCAAACGATCTTACCGCGTTCTTCCTAATAGCTTCAAATCGACCTCAAGTGAGCATCCCAATGATTCCACGAAGGAACCGGAAAAAGAGAATTTTTAGGCTACTCGACATCTTGACTTTTGCATCCCCTCTCCCTATTCCTAAAACTCACATTCCTCTCCTCCGATGAGTGACTCAACCATTTAGGTCAAAAGGTCTTTCCCCAAGGTTGTAACGTAAGGCAATAAGGGTGAAGGTAGGCTAAAAATTTGAAATTTGGTGGTTTTCCTAAAAGTGAAGCAAAGAGGGCGCCTTTCTTTAGAAACACAATCAAGTAATCACCAATCCAAACAAAAATACTCACACCCCCAAGCTTATTCAAAGCTATAAACCACAAACATATACACAAAAAGCGTGAGAACGCTTCCCCCCAAGCTTAAATGGAGCATTATCCTCAATGCTCAAAAAGGGAGAAAACTCACATCAAAATATTTTTGAATTTATTTCATTTTTCACTTTTTTTTTTCCTTTTTTTTTTATAATAATGCTTTGTCCTTGCCCTCTTTTAACATTGGACGGCTTTTTTGACTTTTGCACTTATTTGTCCATGCTTTTTATAATATTGGACGGCTTTTACTCATACTCGTTTACCATTATTCACAAAGAAGATATAACACAATCTTGCTTTCATAAGAACCAAACATTTCAACTTCTCTACCACAAACTCCATCAAGAATGATCAATTGCTTCACAAAAACCAAGAAAAGAAAGAGAATGAAACAAAAGGCCAAAGATCTAAAGATGTGGCTTGAAAAGAAGGTATAAGGCTCAAATGGTTGCAAGGAGGAAAATGTAAACCCAAAAATAACAAAAATAAAACAAACTATCCTAAAAATGAAAAATACCACCCCGAAAAAGGTGCCTTTGTCCTCCCTAAATGGTTCGGTCTCGGTTTCAAGATCTATGAGTCAAGCTTCAAGATTAGGATTGCAAGAAGTCAAGGATCCATGCCGCTCATACAAATATAGGTAGAAGGCTTGAAAAACATAGAACTCATATGGTTGTAGCAAAAACTCACTATTGGTGTCAAATCGACTATAGGAAGCAACTACCAAACATGCCACAAACAAGTAGAATCCGGTTTCATGTTCCCACTAGTTCTAACCAACTACCTTAGCATGCTTTATCCTAGAATCAACCAAGCGTAATCTCAAACCGTGCACACCATTACCATTTAGGAAGAAAAGAATTAATTATACAAGTCCAAATGTTATTATGTCCAAAGCAAGAACAAAACAAAACACATTGCAAATTTGCCTTGATAGAAAGGAAAATCTTTTTGTAGTTTTTCAAAATAAGAGAAACATGGAAAAGCATATACAAAGGTGCAAAGCATATATGAATCAAAATCCCACCAAACATGATAGAATACCCTCCCCCAAGCTTGAATGAGACAATACACTCAAACATAAATCATATAATCCATGGGAGGGGAAAACAAGGAGATCAATCCAACAAACCAACATATGTCCAACAAGTCATCATCCACTAGAGAAAGAGCAAAGAAAGATATTACCGGATTTGAGGTGGGTGTAAATACCCGCAAATGACCCAATTAAACCTTTCATAGCTAATTTCTCAAGAATTGAACCTTGTTTCCATGTGCTAGTAAAAATAGGAGTCAACCTTCCTTGATTCTTGATCCAAATCGAAGCACCAAAGTATATCAAGTCATGTACCTAGCAAAAGGCACACAAACATTTCCATGAGAGAAAATCTATTCTAAAAAGAAAAGGAAAATCTAATCTAAAACATGGGTTACTTCCCAAGAAAGGCTTGCTTAAGGTCTAAGCTTGACCGCTCTAGTAAAATAATATTGCAACGATCGCAAGAGCTTGTCAAATGCACTACTACACATTTCATAAGAAAGTAAGTGTGCACATGACAAAAATAAGGCATGCAACAAGCAAAGTGCACACCTATGAGGAAAGAGATGCCAAGGGAAGGAAGAAGAATAAAAAGAAAACTCAACAAAATAAGAAGAAAAAGAAAAATAAGAAGAAAAGGAAAAAGAAGGCAAACTCTCCTCAAAATATTTTTGGGTGGCAACATCACCCTTTTCCCAAATTGGAGACAAATGAGCCACATTCAAATCATCATAGACAAAAGGGTCCCCAATAGGCTTACCAACAAAGGAAGGGAGAAAAATAGGGCAATAGGGGATGTGATTAAACTTTTGAGAGAAAGGGGTATGAGAAATAGGTAAAGGGTTAGCTACTCCCTCAACATAAGGTCTCACATCACCAATGAGGGCATGAAAATCAATCATAGAATCCTCAAAAGAAGAACGCTCATGATCACCATCTCCCTCAAACATCCAACTCCCAAGAGGAACCACATAATCTCCTCCACTACCTTCATGAATAATAGCTCCCTCAACTTCCTTAAAGCCTAGAGTCTCAAACCCATGCATGAATGGAGGTAAATTAATTTCAAAATCATCTCTCTCCCATGAAGCATCATCAATGAACTTGCTTAAAAGGCTATGGCTATTCCCTATGCACTCAACAAACACAATTGTCATAACCTCAAACGAGTCCAAATACTCATGGATAGAAGAGTCACATTCATACACTTGAAACTCATCACAATCAACAAAGGAAGAGATGTCTAGACTTAAAATTTCATCAAACTCATTATCACTCTCGACTCTCTCTCCTTCACTCTTATGCTCAACAATACGATCCTCACACATTCTTGGTTGCTCGAAATTACCATCATCACCCTCAACACACACATTGGATTTGTAACTTTCACACATAAGCATCAAAGATGACAATTGGCTTCCTAGATCTTCATTTCTCCTTCTTCCCTCCTCAAGACGCTCCTCACTCTTTTTCATCATCTCCAATTGACTTCTTAAACAATTAAGAGTCGACTCTTTTGTAGGCCCAAGATCATCACGAAGCTCAACATGCCTAATTTGAGTTTCCAAGGTAGCAATAAGAGATTCAAAAGGGGTAGGAGATTGAGGCTCAACAAGAGAAGAAGAAGTATAACCAAAAGTGGGATAATCATCATTACAAGCATGAGCATTTTCATCAAATAGGGGGTTGGGGGCATTTTCAAATGTATGAGATTTGTTAGCTTGAACATGCAACACATTATCATGAACAAAAGAGGAAATAGAATTGGAAGCATTTGTTCTAGGTTCAACTATGGGGTCATGTGACACATCAAGGTAAATCATGCTAGCATTGAAAGAATTAACACATTGCACATCAAAAATGGAAGCACGTTTACCCTTGTTATAGACTTCCCAAGCAAACCAAACATAAAATTTCCAAGCATCTTCAATAGAAAATGCTCTAAAATCACCATTATGCATTCCTTCAACTATATCCCTAGTTTGCTCATTCAAAACATGATAACAAATCTCACAAGCTTCCCAAAGACTACAACAATTATAGTCAAGAAATTCCTTAAGTCTATTGAAATAATCACAAAAAGGCTCATCATCATGTTGAGAAAAAGATAGACATGCCATTTTTACAAAGGAAACAAAAACAAAATAAAAGAAAAGTATACACAAAGACCTAGACTCAAGCAATCAAAAACACTCAAACATAGACACCGTTCACCGGCAACGGCGCCATTTTGACGTGGGAAAATTAGGTCGTTGGACTAATCCTCCTAAGCCAAACAAAATTTATAAACACTCAACAAACCTAAATACAAGTATAGAGGTAAGTCAAGGGTCGAACCCAAAGGAACGGTAATGTCTAAGTGCTTTCAATTATGTGCTTAAGCTAGGTCGAAGACGAAGGGTAAAAGAGGACACTAACAACTACTAAGACAAAGAAACCAAACAAATAAAATGCTAGGGATTAGGATTCACTTATAATAGTAATGAACAATGCAAATTGGTATAGGAAGTTGACTAAGTTAAGCAATGCGAGGGAAGATCAATTATGCAACCATAAGAGCATATCAAGCTATTCTCCTAGAGGTCTAACTAGCGTCAACTACGATAAACTCTAGCTAGGAAACATCACAAGACACCTCAATCGTGTAAATGCAAGCCACAAATCAATGGTCCGTATCAATGTGCACTTACAATGAAATCTAGTGTGAATAACAAGGGTGATCAAGCCTAAATCAAACACACACATGCACATAATCAATTAACCAATTTAATCACATCATCAACTCCATCAAAATCCCCAATCTACATCAATTCATTACATTATACAAGCTTCACCAAATCCCTAACCAAACAACTACTCTAGCAACATCATCAATTCAACAAACAACTAAAGTAATCAATAATCAACAATCAAAGAATCTACAATTAAAGAAGAACAATTACTCTAATCAAACATCAATCATCAAATCATCAAAATCTAATCAAAATCAAACAATCTAAACAAGAATACTAAACAAAACAATAAATGAGATAGAGTTTAGAAATGCTCATTGATAATAGAGTAGATCTCCAATACAATTGTCACCATTGGATCTTCAATCTCTCAATCACCATTGAAATTCTTCACTTTCTCTCTCTAAAATCTACTCCTAAAATTAACCCTAAACTAGAGAGAGAAGCTCTCCACTAAGCTAGGAAAATGATCTAATTATCTGCTTGTTTCTCTCTCTACCCAAAAATGGGTATTTATAAAATACAAGGATTAAAGAAAAGAAATAGAATAGAAAATAAAATAAAAGGAAAAGGAAAAGAAAAGAAAATAAAATAAAATAAAACAATAAAAGAAAAAGAAAGAAAATAGAAAACTAAAAGGAATAAAATAAAAGCAAAAATCCCCAAATAAGAAATCAGGGGCTACGAATTTGCTGCTCCAATACTCAAGGGAAATCATCCCCTGCTTCGCATCTTCAAGCCCACGTACGTGCGACCGCAAAGAAGGTAAGTGCGGCCGCAAGCATTGCGACTTGCGAGTGCGGCCGCACCTGTTGAGGTGTGGAAGCTTGCTGCTGCGGTGGTTCAAACAGTTGGAGTAAGGGCGAAGGTAGCTGGATTGGAGACGCAAATGGAGGTAGCAGGTGGCGCAAATGGAGATGCTTCAATTGTTGTTGTGTGAGGTGGCTGGGCGCAATTGGAGGTTGCGGAGGAAGGTGGCGCAATTGGTGTTTGTGTGGTGATGGAGTGTGTGTTGGTGGTTGGTGCTAATTGCATTTGATGGGTGCTGTTGTTGTTGCGTGTGGTGGCGGAATTAAGGAGTGAAGGTGGCTGCGGTTGTAATGGTGCATTGGGGGTTCGATTGGTGGCGCTGCGGTGGTGGTTAAATGAGGGAAGAAAGGTGGCTGGAGGTTGCGGCAGAGCAGGGCTGGTTGGTGTAGTTGGAGGTGCGTTGTGGGGAGGTGCTGCTGCTGTTGGGTGGTGTGGTGGTGCTGCGTGAGGTAGAGGCTGGAACAGGGGAAAGCAAGGAAGATAAGGGAGGAGTTGTTGCTGCGGGAAGTGCGGGAACAGGGGAGCTGTTAGAGGAGTTTCTGCCCGCTGAGTTCACCATCACCACCATGATGGTGATGAAGACATAAGAATGCAGTAGCTATCACCAATTTGGACATTGGAACAAACACCTACAACACACATAAAACCGAGAAATAAAATAAAGTGAAATAAAACTAAAACCGACAAATAAAAGTAAAAGAAATAAAATAAAAATGAAAATAATAAAGGAAGGAAAAATATAATAAAATGAAAATAAAATAAAGTAAGGACAATGAAATGAAAATAAAATCAAATAAACTAAAATAAAAATAAAACTAAATTTATAAAATCTAAAATAGAGAGAGAACAACTAAAATAACGAAAATAAAAGAAATAAAGGAGAAAATACTAGAAAACTATAGGAAGGTAGAAAAGAGAGAGAAAGCATAAAACCGAACATTTATTGAGCAAGAAAGCTATGAAAATAGGATAAAAAGGAACTAAATGCTCATCAAATGTGTGCCATTTATGACACACATCACTGTCCAATGACTTTAGGTTCCAAGGGATTAGCCCACAAGGGGTTCGGTGGACAAGGACCTTCTTCCGCAGAAGTTCAATGCCAATAACATCCCGAAATTCAAGCCTATGGACAAACCTTATTTTCATTTAAGAGCTTTCGAAACTGTAATGAATATTAAGGGAATAGATAAGAAAGAATTTCATTCTGTGTTCTCTTTATCCTTAGAAACTGTGTGTCAACAATGGTACTTTTCTCTTGACAAAGATAAGACCTCTAGTTGGGAGTCTATTTTAAGTGCTTTCATTGATAGATACAATTGTAATATTCTAATTGAAACTGATCATAGAGAACTTGAAATATTAAAACAAAAAGAAAATGAAGGCTTTACTTCCTTATTTAAGAAATGGAGGGAAACCACCACAAGAATGTTGAGGTGCCCAGTGAAATGGAATCTGTAAGGATGTTCGTTAAGAACCTCCAAGAAAAATATTCAAAGCACCTTAAGTACCAAAGTAATTTACACACTTTCAAGGCCGTCTACGACATTGGTATCAATATTGAAGATGACCTAGCTAAACAAAAAGCTGCCAACAATAATAACTCCAACAGTGGCTAGAAAGGTAAAAAGAACGACAATCCTTCTTCTTCCAAAACCACCCACTCAAATAACGTTGGCACCTTTAATCTAAATGAAGTCCTAGCCATGAATAACAATCAAGAACAAAAGAAACCGTTTAGGAAGAACTATACTCCTATCGATATGAGTTATGACACCGCGTTTGATCGCCTACACGCAAAAGGTCTTATGACACCCATTGGACCATTTGGGGACCGACTTGTCGAATAGAGAACGGCTAGCTGGAACCCAAATGCACACTGTAAGTATCATCAGGGTAGGGGCCATCCTACGGAAAATTGTTGGAGGCTAAAGGAAGCCATCCAAGATGTAATAGATAGCAACAAACTTCCATTGCCCCCTGCAAGCAAGAAGTCAAGCATCAACATTGCGCCACTGGCGGATTCTTTGGCTATTTCCGACGAGGAAAGTCAAGTAGACCCATCGAGTCTTATTGAACCTGTTGAAACTATCGAAGAAGAGGAGATCTTCGAGGATGCTAGTGACTCTTATGGGCAAGAACCTGTAACTAAGCAGGACATATACGCACTTACACTACTTATGGCAGAAGCAAACAGGCTATTGTTTCAAGCCAAAGAGGCTCTAAAAGAACAAAATTAACTACTCAAAAATAGACCTCCACCAAAGGAGAAGAAACCCTTCTCCCTACAAGTAATTGACACTCCTTAAAGGAATAATAGGCCATACACTCCAATTGGGACATCTTATGCAAATATGTTTTAAATGCTCTCCGAGAATGGTAAGATCCAACCTCTCGAACCGAGACCATTTGAATCACTCAAAAGGACAGATAGGTATTACTGTCCATATCATTAGTCAGGGGGACATACAATAGAAAACTGTTTCAAGTTCAAAGAGTTGATTCAACGACTGATTGATGAGAGGAAGCTAGTCCAACTCCCACAAGATGATACAATTAATGGAGTATGGGACAGTGATGTTAAGGATGTCTACCTCAAGGATTTCGAAGAAACCTCACTTTCAATGATATGTCCAGTAGGTGACATTTGGGACGAGGAGGATTCACCCATAGATGTCCTCACAAGGTCTGGGAGAATGCAACCTCCCATCACAACACAATCTACGCCTATTATTCAACAAGTTCCCATACCTATCATAGAAGACAATGACATTGTCAAGCAATTAAAGAAGACCAAGGTCGAAATGAACGTATGGAAACTCTTAGCCACATCCCGAGAACATAGAGTTGCGGTTATAGATGCTTTGGCTAAAGTAGGCATAGATTCGGACACCACTCTTGAGGGGTTGGCTAACTTTCTCACGAGTGATCTCCCAAGTCCCATCAACTTGATCACCTTTTCTAACAAGGATTTACCGCCTGAAGGTGATAAACATAACAAGGCTCTTAACCTCACAATAATCTGCAAGAGGATGAATGTCCCTACGACCCTTGTAGATAATGGATCAGAAATCAATGTTTGCCCACTTAGAACTGTGAGGATGTTAGGCATAAGAGATGAGGATTTATCCCCATCAACACAAGGAATAAGAGCCTACGATAACTCACGTCGTCAAGCATTAGGTACAATTACCATGAATAAAACGGCGGGAGCAATCGAGCATGCTACTACATTCCAAGTAGTGGAAGTTAAAGCATCTTTCAATCTACTATTGGGACGCCCTTGGCTTCATGACCTAAAGGCCGTCCCTTCATCTCTTCATCAGCAAGTGAAAGGCATAGTTGGAGGAATACCGATTACGATCGATGCTTCACCTATGAGAATTAAAACGGTAGAAAACCCACTAATTAATGTGGAACATGATGAGAATGATGAAGACTTGTGGGGCTTTAACGAAGAGGTCTCCTTGATAGAGGAGGATGAAAGGACCCCTCTTCACTACGACCTCCACTCAAACATGGTGACTAATGCTATCTTAAGAAAGCAAGGACACTTCCCTGGAATAACTCTAGGACAGAAGAAAGATATAGTTAAACACATGGGATTACCTGGCCTCCCTAAGTTGGACGCTTTCGGACTTGGTTTTGAACCAACTCTCAAAGACCTTAAGCGAGCTCAGGAAAAGTTAAAAGCACGTAGGAATGCTCGCACACAAAAGAAAGTAATACCAATGGATAAATACCCTCTTACCTTAAATGGACAATTCATAAGAGAGGGAGAAGATTATCCATGTTATGAATTTCCTGAACCCTTTGTTGTAAATGGCATAAGACATCCAAGGTTTGAAATATTCTTAGACTGTTACCTTCTAGATGAGATCCCAACTCCTAGCTATAAGGAGAAAGCACCCCCTTGCTTTGACTTTAATGTCATGGGACTTCTCTTTGGGCGAGAGAAGAAAGAGCCAAAATACGTGGAAGACAACTCTCCACTCATTCAAACGGTCCTACAAAGTGAAAATTTTGATCCTTCAAATTTTATCACTCCAATAGAAGATCAAGAGCGAGGATGGCACAAAACGGTAAAGGTGACTACAAATGGAAGAAAGATCTCCGTAACTACAGGACAAGAACCAATGTTCGAAGAATCGTCTGAGTTAGAGTCCGAGTCAGAGTGTTCCCCTATCGAGTCTTCTAAGTCTCTAGTTGTAGCACCTCAATCTTCTATTTTTACTCCTAGGATAGTTAGTAGTCAAGTCCCAATGGACATCTCTTTATTTGATGTAATGATTTCCGAATTTAATAATATGTCTTCTTCCCCTTATTCCTCGTGTCTTTCTTTAACCAAAGATGACGAGCATTGCTTAACTAAT
The DNA here is from genome assembly GCF_948465745.1 of Chenopodium album. Classification (NCBI taxonomy): domain Eukaryota; kingdom Viridiplantae; phylum Streptophyta; class Magnoliopsida; order Caryophyllales; family Amaranthaceae; genus Chenopodium; species Chenopodium album. The sequence goes on from NC_137859.1 coordinate 26,910,475, forward strand.
GTTTGCGAACTAGTCGTTTATTTATATTCATGAATAACTTATATATTCACAATTGTTAATTTAATTCTTAAGTTTTTTTTTTAATAATTAAGATTTAATCCTTGGGTTTATAATTATGATTTAATTATTATGCTAAATTTAAGATTTTTCAAATGTCAAAAGTACAAAGCACAATTATCAGAGAAGCTTGTTTATTACTAAGCTCGTTCATAAAACGCTCGTTTATCAACTTGTTTAATAAATGTGTCGTTTATGAACCGTTCGCGAACATACAATGTACTAAATGAGGCGAGCTTGAACAAATTTGTTGTTTCAATGAATACTACAAGAAGGGGGGGATTGAATTGTAGTATGAGAGTTTAGCCAAACTTTTTGCGGAATTAAAACTAAGTATGCTAAAGGAACAGAAAGCTAAAATGAAGGAACAAAAGTGCACGAGAGATTTTTACGTGGAAAACTCCTTGGCCCTAAACAAGGAGAAAAACCACGACCAGTTGGGATTTTAGGAAAAGAATCTTCACTAAGAATAGGGCAGTAAATCCTATTACAAACTAAGACTCTTACTTCAAGTTCCTCAACAAACTTGTTACTCCTTCGCTTCTCTTTCTCTCTTCTCAGTTCTCTCTGCTCTTTCTATTCTCTTTCTCACTTCTCTTTCTCACAATACAGAAGTTCACTCAAACTTCCCCATTCCCCAAATTACAACTCAAATGAAAGAAATAAAACTCTAGTATAAGAACATTAAGAACAATCAAATTGGCTTGTATGGAATTGGACTCTTAACTCGATTAAAAGATAAAAACTTATGTGAGCAAGGGTGAAATTTTCCAACTGAAATTATGAGTTATTTATAGAGCGTAAAACACTTTAGAAAATCTTCTTTGTGCAGAAATACCATTACGCCACTACTCCAACCCACTAAGAAGATCATGTCCCTAAAATTAAGGGACCATGAACTCCTCAATGTGCAAGACCATGGTTCAAAGAAGAACATGGGGAGTAGGTCGCAAGTTTAGAGAAAACGTGGAGATTTTATTTACAGAAGATAATTTCGAAAATCAGAAAAATAAATAAAATATTTTTGGTCAAGAAAAAGATAAACATTTAACTACTTTAACCAATTTCCTAAAAACTAGCATGCGCACTATTTTCTCTAAGACCAATTCCACACATATTTTTCGAGTGTAACTAATTTTCTTATACTTACATAAATCCTAATATATAAAATATTTAGTCTTCATGTTTCTCTGATGAAGCTTCTAATTCGAGGCTTCTGTTCCTTGAAAAGGAACTTCTCTTCTCTGGTGATGCTTCTTCTCTGAAGCTTTTGTTCCCTGAGGGAATCTTCTCTTCTCAAGTCTTCATTTCTGAAGCGCCAGTTCCTGTGAGGGAACTCTTCTTTTTGGATAGCTTTGTTTCTGGCCTTCCTGTTCCTCATGGTATCTTTGCTTGACACTTAATTCTCCTAGTCTTTGCACTGATCACACACTTAAACAATCAAGCCTTTAATAGTATGTAAGTAAGTAAGGTTGTGTCATCATCAAAATCATTAAGTCCAACAATATTCCCCCTTTTTGATGATGACAAACAATCCAAACTTACTTACAAGGAAACAAAGATAATCCATCCTAAATAAAAGAAAGAAAATGCAGAAATATAATGCAATGCAAAAGGGAACTACTTAATAAAAACAAAGACAGAAAACAACAAGAAGAAAATTTGCAAAGATTGAAAAACTTGTATTTACATATACCTGCCTGTAGAGAAGTAGGCTTGCTGAGAAGACATCGAACAGAGACCATAGAATGATTAAGTTTCCTTGAGATAGTTTGCATCTTTTCCCCCTTTTGGCATTATCAAAAACCAACATACAAGCAATAGTATACCATAACACAGCACCATCAAGTGGTCTAGTGTTAAGACAAGAAGCATGCATATATAGAGAAAACATTCACAAAGCATATAGGCAAAAGCATTATAGACATTCATCATCCAAAACCGATTTAAAACATCGGCCAATGTACCAAATTTGCAAGTTTAACAAAAGAAATTAAAAAGTACCTAAAATATTACAGACCAAAATGAAAATTGTTTCCCAAAAACAAATAAAAACAGAGTTTAATCAACATAGATAGGCTGCATGAAAAACAAGTTAGGAAGCAGTGCTCTAGTCATCATCAACAACAAGATCCTCCAGCTTCTTGCTCATTTGAGACACAATATCCTTCACTGTGGACTGTCTCCCCTGTTATGAGCTTGTGACCAGTTTCTTCAGATCAGCATCAAGAGTGAGCACACTCTTCTTCAGTTCCTCCATCTTCATCTTTGACTGCTCTTGTTCCTTCAGCACCCTTTGGAGCATCTCCTTCAACTCCTTCACATCCTAGCTGGGAACCTTAGTTGGGAACTGAACGCTGCAAAACCTGAAGTAGATGCATACTTGCCTGAAGTAGGAGAGTTGGTGATTTTCTGCAAATCCTCCTATACCCCAGTTATATCTATGCAGATAGGTGCTGGGGCCTCCTTTTTCTTCATCAACCTTAAACTCTTCCTCTTCTTCCTTCCCCCTGTCTCAATGACCTCTTCCACCTGCTTTTCCTCTTCCTCCTCTTGATCCCGTATCTCCTGAATAACATTCCCTATAGCCTCTACTGCCTGATCTTCTCCAACTTCCCCCTCAATTGGTCCACCTACTTCTTTGGGCCTCTTTTCCTCCTGCACAACTTCAAAACATCCGTCTACAACCCTCAACTTATGGTTTTCAAGGAATATTGGCTGTATGTACTTAGTGTTTTTGAGGGGCAGGGGTTCAACATCAGTCAAGGAGATACCAAAGCTTTCAAAGACATAGGTTAGTAGGTTACCATATCCCACCTTCCATCCCTTAAGAACACAGTGGGAAAGGTGCTGGATCATGATGGAGGGAAAGTTGATTTGAATCTTTTTGGCTAGGCAATAGATTAGGACAGAGTCAAGCTTGTTGGCACTGTCTCTCTTTTGAGAGCGAGGGATAATGTCATTGAACACGAATTTCAACAGGATTTTGTCAAGAGGGGTTAGGTCATTGTGGTTTATGTAGGTTTCCTCCGGGTCACCTCCTAAATACTCCACAATCTCATCAATATTTGCATCAGGAAGAGGGTTTCTTATCACATTATTCTTAAAATAGATATCATAACCAGTGTTGGGCACATCAAACAACTCAGCCAAGTACATCGCATCAAATTCATTATTTTTCTTAAGCACACAACAACGAATTACACCTTTAGAATACTTAAAGTTTTTACAGAAATCCTTCATAGCATCAACATACAAACTCCGATTGAAACATTCACCCAACAAATTCACCCAATTTTGAGCCTCAAACAAATCTAGCAATTCATAAAGCTTAACAGATCTACACCAAGGTAAATTGAGTGCCAAACCTGTCACAAAGTGGTCACTGATCTTCTCCAGCTTTTTCATGGAAGTTGGATTGTCTCGATAATTGACACCCATCTCCGGAATGTTCTCGATTTCTTCTTGCATGTCTTCAGCTTTCCTTTTGCGAGAAGTATTAGAATCAGTGGGAGATTCATGCTTGGAGGCTTCAGGATTTTGTGACCATGGTGATGTCTCGGGTAGGGTTTGTGTTTGTTTCGGCTTTAACTTGGGTTTTTGGTGAGACAGACATTGGTGAAAAATTTTGATCGGAGTGATGAGAGAGAAGGTAATTTTTGTGTGGTGTAAATTTTGGTGAGGATCACATGCTTTTATGGTGGAGGTAACTTGGTGAAGTGAATAAGTGATGTGTCATATGAGAGGTGAGGTGCATTTAGTTGATTTGACACTCCTATTTAATGCTTAGGGAAACATAAACCGTGTTTTATGAGAGTATTGTATTTGGGATACTTTTGAACAAAAGATAATGATGAATATTAGATGCATTCATCCGAATTTTGTGTTTAGATAAAAAGAATTTGGAATTTTGGAATTTGGATAAACACGAAAATTTTATCTCTTGAATTTTTCAGTGGAACACACTTGCAAATACAACTTGATACACAGAACAATTCAACAAGGCTCGTGCAATCAATTTTGGACTTTCAATATCTATGACTTTCAAATTTACATGCCCTTAGTAAATATTACTCCTGCTCACAACTTTCCTTAACTATGTAATTAAACATATAACACTTGTGCACAGTATACAATAGATTAAGCACGTCAGTTTGAGTTTCATACCTGAGGGAACTTGATGCATTTTTCTTAGTATAACTTAATCGTCCCAAGTTCCATTCTCATCTTCTCATGCCTTTCTCTATTCAAGGGCTTAGTTAATATATCTGCAATTTGATTGTCAGTTTGGCAGAAATCTAACTTAATTAAACCCTTTTCAACATTATCCTTAAGGAAATGATGCCTTATATGAATATGCTAGACTCTTGAATGATGGACTGGATCTTTAGATATGCACATTGCACTAGTGTTATCACAATAGATAGTAATGCAATTAAATTTAATATCAAAGTCACGCAACTGTTGTTTAATCCAAAGGACTTGAGAGCAACAAGCAGCTGCTGCTACATACTCAGCCTCTGTAGTAGACAATGCAACAGTATTTTGTTTCTTGGAACCCCAAGAAACTAGACAAGAGCCAAGGAACTGAACCATACCTGAGGTGCTTTTCCTGTTGACTAAGTCACCAGCATAGTCAACATCAGTAAATCCTCTAAGCATAAAGTCATCACTTTTAGGATAAAACAGACACAGGTCATCTGTTCCTTTGAGGTATCTCAGAATTCTCTTAACAGCCGTTACATGAGATTCTAGGGTTAGACTGAAATCTAGCACACAATCCAACACTAAAAGAGATGTCAGGCCTACTGGCTGTTAGATATAGCAATGAACCAATCATACCTCTATAAGTTGTTTGATCCACACTTAGCTTGTTCCTTGTGGATCATCATCAAGTCTCGTTGATGTTCCCATAGGTGTGTGATTTGTCTTGGCATTCTCCATGTTGTAAATCTTCAGAATTTCCTTGATATACTTCTGCTGGTGAATCATTATTCCTTCTGCTGTTTGCTTTATTTGGAGTCCAAGGAAGAAATTTAGTTCACCCATCATGCTCATCTCAAATTCGCCACCCATTAGCTCAGCAAAGTACTTGCACAAACCATTGTTAGTAGCACCAAATATAATATCATCAACATAAATCTGTACTACCAACAAATCAGTTCCTCTAGATTTAAGAAAAAGAGTTTTATCAACCTTTTCCCTTTTGAAATCATTTTTCAGGAGGAACTTTAAGAGCCTTTCATACCAGGCTCTTGGTGCTTGCTTAAGCCCATAAAGAGCTTTATCAAGCTTGAAGACATGATTTGGAAATTTAGGATTTTCAAAACCTGGAGGTTGTTTTACAAATACCTCCTCATTTAAGAAACCATTTAGAAAAGCACATTTCACATCCATTTGGTAGAGTTTGAAACCCATAAAAGAAGCAAAAGCTACTAGAATTCTAATAGCTTCTAATCTAGCTACAGGAGCAAAGGTTTCATCGAAATCAATACCTAACCTGTTGGTTATAGCCTTTTACAACTAACCTTGCCTTGTTCCTTACAATAGTATCATGCTCATATAACTTGTTCCTGAACACCCACTTGAGCCCAATGATTTTCTTGTCCTTAGGCTTTGGCTAAAGGTGCCAGACTTTGTTCCTTTTGAACTCATTCAGTTCCTCTTGCATGGCTACTATCCAGTCAGCATCTCCCAAGGCTTCTTGATGATTTTGAGGCTCTAGGATGGACATAAATTCTTGGAACGCACAGAAGTTCCTTACTTGCTATCTGGTTTGAGTTCCTTTCCCAATGTCACTGATTATGTTCAGTAGGATGGGAACCTTGATACCTGAACGGCTTAGAATGGAATTCCCTTGCTGGAACTCCAATTTGAGGAGCTTCTTGTCCTGTTCCTTCTGCTTCTTCTTCTTCAGCTTGTTCCTCATTCACCTGTTCATCTTGGTGAGGAATATTCCTCATTCATCTGTTCATCTTGGTGAGGAACATCTTCATTCTCTTGTGGTTCTCCTTCTGCAGGATGCTTTTCTTTGGCTTGCTTTTGATCTTCTTCTTCATCTTTGTCTCTGATCAATCCTATTTCAAAATCATTATCTTCTTCCTGTTCCTATACACTCACAAACTGGTTAACTTCATCAAATATTATGTGAGTGCTTTCCTCAACGCACATTGAGTTCTTATCGTAAACTCTGTAAGCTTTGCTATCAGAGGCATATCCAAGAAATATAGCCTCTTCACTTCTTTCATCAAATTTGCTTAGATTTTTCTTACCATTGTTATGTACAAAGCACTTACAATTTAAGGCCCTAAGATGAGATATGTTTGGTTTCCTTCCCCTGAAAAGTTCATAGGGAGTCTTGTTGATGAAACTTCTGATTGTTAGTCTGTTAAGAATGTAACATGCTGTATTCACGGCTTCATCCCAGAAGTTCCTTGGCAATCCACTTGCAATCAGCATTATTCTAGCCATTTCCTCAAGGGTTCTATTCTTCCTTTCCACAACCCCATTCTGTTGGGGAGTTCTTGGAGCTGAGAAGTTATGGTTCATGCCATTTTCCCTGCAAAACTCATCGAATCTTGAGTTCTCAAATTCAGTTCCGTGATCTGATCTGAGATGGACTAGTGAGTGACCACTGATTTTCTGTATTTTCTTGGCAAAAGCAACAAACTCATCAAAAGTTTCATCTTTACTTGCAAGAAAAATAACCCAAGTGAATATGGAATAATCATCAACAATAACCAAAACATATTTCTTGCCACTCCTGCTTTGAATTCTCATGGGACCACACAAGTCCATATGGATTAGTCCCATGTTTGCCTTTCACACATGCATCACAAACTTTATTCTGTAGGAACTTGATAATAGGAAGTCCCACAACCAAGTTCCTTGACCTCAGTTTGTCCAGTAATGAGAAGCTAGCATGTCCAAAACGTTTATACCATAGCAGGGGATCATCTTTAACAACACTCAGACATGTAAGGTTGTTCCTTGGGATTAAGTTGAGGTCTACAGTATATGTATTCCCTCTTCTTGTTCCTTCTAGAACAATCTTTCCTGATTTGTTGTTGATGATGTTGCAAGAATCAGAAGTAAAACTTACAGAGTTTCCCTTATCACAAAATTGTGATATACTGAGTAGATTGTGCATTAAGCCCTCGACCAGGAACACATTATCAATGGAATGAGATTTTGATCTTCCAATTTTTCCTTTTCCAATGATCTCGCCCTTCTTATTATCCCCAAAGGTTACCGTTCCTCTAGGGTAGTCTTCTAGTGAGAGGAATTTTGATTTATCACCTGTCATATGCTTTGAACACCCGGTGTCGAGATACCACAAGTTGTTCCCCCTCACTAGAACCTTCAAGAAAACTAAGCATTAGAATCAGGAACCCAGGTTTCCTTGGGTTCCTTTGAAGTGGATGCAATATCAGTTTTCTTGACCCACACTTGTTTTACATTTCTTTTATCAGCTTCTTCTCTAATCCAACATTGACCATAAAGATGTTCAGTCTTACCACAAAAGGTACACATTTTCATGCTAGGAAGCTCAACATATTTCTTTTGTTTATTACTAAGCTCGTTCATGAAATGCTCGTTTATCAACTTGTTTAATAAATGTGTCGTTTACGAACCGTTCGCGAACATACAATGTACTAAATGAGGCGAGCTTGAACAAATTTGTTGTTTCAATGAATACTACAAGAAGGGGGGGGGGGGTTAAATTGTAGTATGAGAGTTTAGCCAAACTTTTTGCGGAATTAAAACTAAATAAGCTAAAGGAACAGAAAGCTAAAATGAAGGAACAAAAGTGCACGAGAGATTTTTACGTGGAAAACTCCTTGGCCCTTAACAAGGAGAAAAACCACGACCACTTGGGAGTTTAAGAAAAGAATCTTCACTAGAATAGGGCAGTAAATCCTATTACAAACTAAAGACTCTTACTTCAAGTTCCTCAACAAACTTGAAGCCTCGAGGAACAAATCACCCAAGTTGTTACTCCTTCTCTTCTCTTTCTCTCTTCTCACTTCTCTCTGCTCTTTCTATTCTCTTTCTCTTCTCTTTCTCACTTCTCTTTCTCACAATACAGAAGTTCACTCACACTTCCCCATTCCCCAAATTACAACTTGAATGAAAGAAATAAAACTCTAGTATAAGAACATTAAGAACACTCAAATTGGCTTGTATGGAATTGGACTCTTAACTCGATTAAAAGATAAAAACTTATGTGAGCAAGGGTGAAATTTTCCACCTGAAATTATGAGTTATTTATAGAGCGTAAAACACTTTGGAAAATCTTCTTTGTGCAGCTATACCATTACGCCACTACTCCAACCCACTAAGAAGATCATGTCCCTAAAATTAAGGGACCATGAACTCCTCAATGTGCAAGACCATGGTTCAAAGAAGAACATGGGGAGTAGGTCGCAAGTTTAGAGAAAACGTGGAGATTTTATTTACAGAAGATAATTTCGAAAATCAGAAATATAAATAAAATCTTTTAGGTCAAGAAAAAGATAAACATTTAACTACTTTAACCAATTTCCTAAAAACTAGGATGCGCACTATTTTCTCTAAGACCAATTCCACACATATTTTTCGAGTGTAACTAATTTTCTTATACTTACATAAATCCTAATATATAAAATATTTAGTCTTCATGTTTCTCTGATGAAGCTTCTAATTCGAGGCTTCTGTTCCTTGAAAAGGAACTTCTCTTCTCTGGTGATGCTTCTTCTTTGAAGCTTCTGTTCCCTGAGGGAACCTTCTCTTCTCAAGTCTTCATTTCTGTAGCGTCAGTTCCTGTGAGGGAACTCTTCTTTTTGGATAGCTTTGTTTCTGGCCTTCCTGTTCCTCATGGTATCTTTGCTCGACACTTAATTCTCCTAGTCTTTGCACTGATCACACACATAAACAATCAAGCCTTTAATAGTATGTAAGTAAGTAAGGTTGCGTCATCATCAAAATCATTAAGTCTAACAAAATTTTTGAGCTCGTTTGAAAGCTCAGGATCGTGCTTGAACTCGTCTAATTACGTTAATATAGTTGAATATGAACAAAGTTGTACTTGGCTCGGCTCGGCTCATTTACACTCCTACCTCTAGCTACCACTGCTCCCTTTGATCAGTTCAATGGTACACAATTCACAGTATTACCAAAAAAAAAAAAAAAAAGATCGTGCATCATTAATCCATCAATAATGTTTTTCATCTATTTAATCAAACAACCGGAGGGGCACTTGGAATTAATTAAATAATTTGACTTAATATTCCATATAATTGGCAATTTATTTTAATTATTAAAATTAATTATTTCTTTTAGAAAAAAGAATTCAACTTATTATATTAATTTCTACAGTACAATACTGCATTTTTTAGGATAAGATGATCAATAGTTGACATATAATATCCTATACATCGTCACGTCGTATATAATAATTTTGACTAGGTTACATTTTAATATTAGTCGCTATATAAAATTATTTCATTGTGAAATTTCCCTAGTTCGTACCCTCTATAAATACATACAAATGGTGAACTCTAATGTATTCAATCTTCATCCATTGCAATTCATACTCCGTTTAATCTTCTTCGATTTCATTATTAGTCGAGGTACAAATTCTATCCTAATCTTTTTTTTTTCTTTTTTTCTTTTTTCTTCAGAGTAGTTTTCAGTTTCTTTTTATGATACTAATACTCATTTTAGTAGATCATATGGGTGGCCTAGCTAACAACTATTACATGCCTCCCTATTATTTTTTGCCCCTTTTTTTTGTTCATGCATGGAAAAGTTTGAGTACTCCATCCGTTTTTAAATACTTGCTCCACTTTTTTTAATTTTTTCGGCCGTTTTTAAATACTTGTTTTATTTCCTTATTTGGAAATATTTAACAATATTTGACTAATTTCTCTCACCTAGTGGACCCACCACATATTCTCTCTCCTCCAATCCTCTCCACTACTTTTGCTTTTTACAATTTATTATTCTTCCACCTACCCCACTAGCTCCATATATTATTATTTTATCCAATTTCTCCTAAAACTCCGCGCATGGAGAAATGAAACAAGTATTTAAAAACGGAGGGAGTATATATTCAAGCTAGTTTATACGAAGTAAGAAATTATGCACTTCAGTGAAATCTTGTTAAATTTATTACAAGGTCTACATTAGTTAAAATAAAATTTGAAAATTTATTAGAATGGTCCTATTATGTAGACCTTTTTGTTTGAAAGAACCTTTTATAAAAAAAGAGGCACAAAAGGTCCTTTAATCGCGTTTGGGTTATGACAGTGGTCCTTTGACCGTTTTCTGGTGTTGACTTTTTTTTTTTATTCCCGCAAATAAGTCGTGGCCACTTAAGTTCCTTTTTTTTTTCTCCCCCTTTTTTCTCGTTTTCACCCTATTAAACCACTTAAGTTGATTTATATGATTTTGATGTATTATGTATACATAAACTAATCATGGAATTCACAATCAGTTTAAGCTTTATTTGATAGAGTTTGTCTTATGATACTGCTTTCTCTTGTGAAGATATCAAACTAGGAAACAATGGCTTCGGTGGAACAAGTAGACCAGGGTGTAACCCAATCAATAACCGCCGAGGAGAAAGCAACAATCAGTGAGGTGATGAAGGAGGCGCAAACCTTGTTAGAAGCCCACAACGATGGTGCAAACGATGTTCCACTCGTTCCACTTGCTACGGTTGCAGGTGCTATAAAAAATTCACAAAGCCGCCCAATAATGCTTAATAAAATTCTTGGTGGCTTCGGATCTTTTGTAGTGGATCCTCCTAAGAATATTGATGGGAGTAATGGTATTGGTGTGTTTATTCAAAGGGCCCAATCTTTTCCACCTATTCCGGTGGTACACGGCGGAGTCGGCCCGGTGATCGTTGGTTGTAAGGCCGCGGTGTTATATGGCACCTTTGATAACAATTGTCTTCAACTTGGATATCTCTTAGCTTGGTTCAAGGCTGAGAGTTCTGAAGAACACAAAGTAATGCTTCAATCAATTTTTGTTATTAAGTTTGCTAACATACAAATTTAACAGTTACTTATATCTCTATTCATTAATAGTCCCTCCGTTTATTTTGAAATGTTACACTTATTAAACGCGACTATATTCTTAAGTGTTACACTTTTTTTAGTAAATATCCTCGTTTTATTAATAGGCAGGGATTCCTTTTCATCTTACATACTATATTTTACAATAAAATACTTTTTATGTAATTCTATTTTAAACATGTTTCATCTTTGTATTTTCTTTAACTGGGTTTAGGTGTATGTGGAAGCTGGGGATCCAAGTAAGCTCATGGAGATGGAATGGGAAGAGGTTGAACAAAAATTGGATGCATCTAGCAGCGAAAGTTACTACTTTGATTCCAGGACAAAAGCTTTCGCATCTGCTAAAATTAAGCTTCTAAGCGATGACGTGGCCTTGCTTAATGCAAACTTTAATCGTGTGATCTTTCGTGAAGGTGATTCCGAGTCTTGATTTTGCGACTTTCATTGACATAGTATTATACCTCTTCTATTCGGGATAAATATTTACATTGATACTTTATTTTGAACGAATAAGTTTATATGTATGTCTTTCAATCTACTATTGGGACGCCCTTGGCTTCATGACCTAAAGGCCGTCCCTTCATCTCTTCATCAGCAAGTGAAAGCCATAGTTGGAGGAATACCGATTACGATCGATGCTTCACCTATGAGAATTAAAACGGTAGAAAACCCACTAATTAATGTGGAACATGATGAGAATGATGAAGACTTGTGGGGCTTTAACGAAGAGGTCTCCTTGATAGAGGAGGATGAAAGGACCCCTCTTCACTACGACCTCCACTCAAACATGGTGACTAATGCTATCTTAAGAAAGCAAGGACACTTCCCTGGAATAACTCTAGGACAGAAGAAAGATATAGTTAAACACATGGGATTACCTGGCCTCCCTAAGTTGGACGCTTTCGGACTTGGTTTTGAACCAACTCTCAAAGACCTTAAGCGAGCTCAGGAAAAGTTAAAAGCACGTAGGAATGCTCGCACACAAAAGAAAGTAATACCAATGGATAAATACCCTCTTACCTTAAATGGACAATTCATAAGAGAGGGAGAAGATTATCCATGTTATGAATTTCCTGAACCCTTTGTTGTAAATGGCATAAGACATCCAAGGTTCGAAATATTCTTAGACTGTTACCTTCTAGATGAGATCCCAACTCCTAGCTATAAGGAGAAAGCACCCCCTTGCTTTGACTTTAATGTCATGGGACTTCTCTTTGGGCGAGAGAAGAAAGAGCCAAAATACGTGGAAGACAACTCTCCACTCATTCAAACGGTCCTACAAAGTGAAAATTTTGATCCTTCAAATTTTATCACTCCAATAGAAGATCAAGAGCGAGGATGGCACAAAACGGTAAAGGTGACTACAAATGGAAGAAAGATCTCCGTAACTACAGGACAAGAACCAATGTTCGAAGAATCGTCTGAGTTAGAGTCCGAGTCAGAGTGTTCCCCTATCGAGTCTTCTAAGTCTCTAGTTGTAGCACCTCAATCTTCTATTTTTACTCCTAGGATAGTTAGTAGTCAAGTCCCAATGGACATCTCTTTATTTGATGTAATGATTTCCGAATTTAATAATATGTCTTCTTCCCCTTATTCCTCGTGTCTTTCTTTAACCAAAGATGACGAGCATTGCTTAACTAATGTTTGCGAACTAGTCGTTTATTTATATTCATGAATAACTTATATATTCACAATTGTTAATTTAATTCTTAAGTTTTTTTTTTAATAATTAAGATTTAATCCTTGGGTTTATAATTATGATTTAATTATTATGCTAAATTTAAGATTTTTCAAATGTCAAAAGTACAAAGCACAATTATCAGAGAAGCTTGTTTATTACTAAGCTCGTTCATAAAACGCTCGTTTATCAACTTGTTTAATAAATGTGTCGTTTATGAACCGTTCGCGAACATACAATGTACTAAATGAGGCGAGCTTGAACAAATTTGTTGTTTCAATGAATACTACAAGAAGGGGGGGATTGAATTGTAGTATGAGAGTTTAGCCAAACTTTTTGCGGAATTAAAACTAAGTATGCTAAAGGAACAGAAAGCTAAAATGAAGGAACAAAAGTGCACGAGAGATTTTTACGTGGAAAACTCCTTGGCCCTAAACAAGGAGAAAAACCACGACCAGTTGGGATTTTAGGAAAAGAATCTTCACTAAGAATAGGGCAGTAAATCCTATTACAAACTAAGACTCTTACTTCAAGTTCCTCAACAAACTTGTTACTCCTTCGCTTCTCTTTCTCTCTGCTCTTTCTATTCTCTTTCTCACTTCTCTTTCTCACAATACAGAAGTTCACTCAAACTTCCCCATTCCCCAAATTACAACTCAAATGAAAGAAATAAAACTCTAGTATAAGAACATTAAGAACACTCAAATTGGCTTGTATGGAATTGGACTCTTAACTCGATTAAAAGATAAAAACTTATGTGAGCAAGGGTGAAATTTTCCAACTGAAATTATGAGTTATTTATAGAGCGTAAAACACTTTAGAAAATCTTCTTTGTGCAGAAATACCATTACGCCACTACTCCAACCCACTAAGAAGATCATGTCCCTAAAATTAAGGGACCATGAACTCCTCAATGTGCAAGACCATGGTTCAAAGAAGAACATGGGGAGTAGGTCGCAAGTTTAGAGAAAACGTGGAGATTTTATTTACAGAAGATAATTTCGAAAATCAGAAAAATAAATAAAATATTTTTGGTCAAGAAAAAGATAAACATTTAACTACTTTAACCAATTTCCTAAAAACTAGCATGCGCACTATTTTCTCTAAGACCAATTCCACACATATTTTTCGAGTGTAACTAATTTTCTTATACTTACATAAATCCTAATATATAAAATATTTAGTCTTCATGTTTCTCTGATGAAGCTTCTAATTCGAGGCTTCTGTTCCTTGAAAAGGAACTTCTCTTCTCTGGTGATGCTTCTTCTCTGAAGCTTTTGTTCCCTGAGGGAATCTTCTCTTCTCAAGTCTTCATTTCTGAAGCGCCAGTTCCTGTGAGGGAACTCTTCTTTTTGGATAGCTTTGTTTCTGGCCTTCCTGTTCCTCATGGTATCTTTGCTTGACACTTAATTCTCCTAGTCTTTGCACTGATCACACACTTAAACAATCAAGCCTTTAATAGTATGTAAGTAAGTAAGGTTGTGTCATCATCAAAATCATTAAGTCCAACAATATTCCCCCTTTTTGATGATGACAAACAATCCAAACTTACTTACAAGGAAACAAAGATAATCCATCCTAAATAAAAGAAAGAAAATGCAGAAATATAATGCAATGCAAAAGGGAACTACTTAATAAAAACAAAGACAGAAAACAACAAGAAGAAAATTTGCAAAGATTGAAAAACTTGTATTTACATATACCTGCCTGTAGAGAAGTAGGCTTGCTGAGAAGACATCGAACAGAGACCATAGAATGATTAAGTTTCCTTGAGATAGTTTGCATCTTTTCCCCCTTTTGGCATTATCAAAAACCAACATACAAGCAATAGTATACCATAACACAGCACCATCAAGTGGTCTAGTGTTAAGACAAGAAGCATGCATATATAGAGAAAACATTCACAAAGCATATAGGCAAAAGCATTATAGACATTCATCATCCAAAACCGATTTAAAACATCGGCCAATGTACCAAATTTGCAAGTTTAACAAAAGAAATTAAAAAGTACCTAAAATATTACAGACCAAAATGAAAATTGTTTCCCAAAAACAAATAAAAACAGAGTTTAATCAACATAGATAGGCTGCATGAAAAACAAGTTAGGAAGCAGTGCTCTAGTCATCATCAACAACAAGATCCTCCAGCTTCTTGCTCATTTGAGACACAATATCCTTCACTGTGGACTGTCTCCCCTGTTATGAGCTTGTGACCAGTTTCTTCAGATCAGCATCAAGAGTGAGCACACTCTTCTTCAGTTCCTCCATCTTCATCTTTGACTGCTCTTGTTCCTTCAGCACCCTTTGGAGCATCTCCTTCAACTCCTTCACATCCTAGCTGGGAACCTTAGTTGGGAACTGAACGCTGCAAAACCTGAAGTAGATGCATACTTGCCCGAAGTAGGAGAGTTGGTGATTTTCTGCAAATCCTCCTATACCCCAGTTATATCTATGCAGATAGGTGCTGGGGCCTCCTTTTTCTTCATCAACCTTAAACTCTTCCTCTTCTTCCTTCCCCCTGTCTCAATGACCTCTTCCACCTGCTTTTCCTCTTCCTCCTCTTGATCCCGTATCTCCTGAATAACATTCCCTATAGCCTCTACTGCCTGATCTTCTCCAACTTCCCCCTCAATTGGTCCACCTACTTCTTTGGGCCTCTTTTCCTCCTGCACAACTTCAAAACATCCGTCTACAACCCTCAACTTATGGTTTTCAAGGAATATTGGCTGTATGTACTTAGTGTTTTTGAGGGGCAGGGGTTCAACATCAGTCAAGGAGATACCAAAGCTTTCAAAGACATAGGTTAGTAGGTTACCATATCCCACCTTCCATCCCTTAAGAACACAGTGGGAAAGGTGCTGGATCATGATGGAGGGAAAGTTGATTTGAATCTTTTTGGCTAGGCAATAGATTAGGACAGAGTCAAGCTTGTTGGCACTGTCTCTCTTTTGAGAGCGAGGGATAATGTCATTGAACACGAATTTCAATAGGATTTTGTCAAGAGGGGTTAGGTCATTGTGGTTTATGTAGGTTTCCTCCGGGTCACCTCCTAAATACTCCACAATCTCATCAATATTTGCATCAGGAAGAGGGTTTCTTATCACATTATTCTTAAAATAGATATCATAACCAGTGTTGGGCACATCAAACAACTCAGCCAAGTACATCGCATCAAATTCATTATTTTTCTTAAGCACACAACAACGAATTACACCTTTAGAATACTTAAAGTTTTTACAGAAATCCTTCATAGCATCAACATACAAACTCCGATTGAAACATTCACCCAACAAATTCACCCAATTTTGAGCCTCAAACAAATCTAGCAATTCATAAAGCTTAACAGATCTACACCAAGGTAAATTGAGTGCCAAACCTGTCACAAAGTGGTCACTGATCTTCTCCAGCTTTTTCATGGAAGTTGGATTGTCTCGATAATTGACACCCATCTCCGGAATGTTCTCGATTTCTTCTTGCATGTCTTCAGCTTTCCTTTTGCGAGAAGTATTAGAATCAGTGGGAGATTCATGCTTGGAGGCTTCAGGATTTTGTGACCATGGTGATGTCTTGGGTAGGGTTTGTGTTTGTTTCGGCTTTAACTTGGGTTTTTGGTGAGACAGACATTGGTGAAAAATTTTGATCGGAGTGATGAGAGAGAAGGTAATTTTTGTGTGGTGTAAATTTTGGTGAGGATCACATGCTTTTATGGTGGAGGTAACTTGGTGAAGTGAATAAGTGATGTGTCATATGAGAGGTGAGGTGCATTTAGTTGATTTGACACTCCTATTTAATGCTTAGGGAAACATAAACCGTGTTTTATGAGAGTATTGTATTTGGGTTACTTTTGAACAAAAGATAATGATGAATATTAGATGCATTCATCCGAATTTTGTGTTTAGATAAAAAGAATTTGGAATTTTGGAATTTGGATAAACACGAAAATTTTATCTCTTGAATTTTTCAGTGGAACACACTTGCAAATACAACTTGATACACAGAACAATTCAATAAGGCTCGTGCAATCAATTTTGGACTTTCAATATCTATGACTTTCAAATTTACATGCCCTTAGTAAATATTACTCCTGCTCACAACTTTCCTTAACTATGTAATTAAACATATAACACTTGTGCACAGTATATAATAGATTAAGCACGTCAGTTTGAGTTTCATACCTGAGGGAACTTGATGCATTTTTCTTAGTATAACTTAATCGTCCCAAGTTCCATTCTCATCTTCTCATGCCTTTCTCTATTCAAGGGCTTAGTTAATATATCTGCAATTTGATTGTCAGTTTTGCAGAAATCTAACTTAATTAAACCCTTTTCAACATTATCCTTACGGAAATGATGCCTTATATGAATATGCTAGACTCTTGAATGATGGACTGGATCTTTAGATATGCAAATTGCACTAGTGTTATCACAATAGATAGTAATGCAATTAAATTTAATATCAAAGTCACGCAACTGTTGTTTAATCCAAAGGACTTGAGAGCAACAAGCAGCTGCTGCTACATACTCAGCCTCTGTAGTAGACAATGCAACAATATTTTGTTTCTTGGAACCCCAAGAAACTAGACAAGAGCCAAGGAACTGAACCATACCTGAGGTGCTTTTCCTGTTGACTAAGTCACCAGCATAGTCAGCATCAGTAAATCCTCTAAGCATAAAGTCATCACTTTTAGGATAAAACAGACACAGGTCATCTGTTCCTTTGAGGTATCTCAAAATTCTCTTAACAGCCGTTACATGAGATTCTAGGGTTAGACTGAAATCTAGCACACAATCCAACACTAAAAGAGATGTCAGGCCTACTGGCTGTTAGATATAGCAATGAACCAATCATACCTCTATAAGTTGTTTGATCCACACTTAGCTTGTTCCTTGTGGATCATCATCAAGTCTCGTTGATGTTCCCATAGGTGTGTGATTTGTCTTGGCATTCTCCATGTTGTAATTCTTCAGAATTTCCTTGATATACTTCTGCTGGTGAATCATTATTCCTTCTGCTGTTTGCTTTATTTGGAGTCCAAGGAAGAAATTTAGTTCACCCATCATGCTCATCTCAAATTCTCCACCCATTAGCTCAGCAAAGTACTTGCACAAACCATTGTTAGTAGCACCAAATATAATATCATCAACATAAATCTGTACTACCAACAAATCAGTTCCTCTAGATTTAAGAAAAAGAGTTTTATCAACCTTTTCCCTTTTGAAATCATTTTTCAGGAGGAACTTTAAGAGCCTTTCATACCAGGCTCTTGGTGCTTGCTTAAGCCCATAAAGAGCTTTATCAAGCTTGAAGACATGATTTGGAAATTTAGGATTTTCAAAACCTGGAGGTTGTTCTACAAATACCTCCTCATTTAAGAAACCATTTAGAAAAGCACATTTCACATCCATTTGGTAGAGTTTGAAACCCATAAAAGAAGCAAAAGCTACTAGAATTCTAATAGCTTCTAATCTAGCTACAGGAGCAAAGGTTTCATCGAAATCAATACCTAACCTGTTGGTTATAGCCTTTTACAACTAACCTTGCCTTGTTCCTTACAATAGTATCATGCTCATCTAACTTGTTCCTGAACACCCACTTGAGCCCAATGATTTTCTTGTCCTTAGGCTTTGGCTAAAGGTGCCAGACTTTGTTCCTTTTGAACTCATTCAGTTCCTCTTGCATGGCTACTATCCAGTCAGCATCTCCCAAGGCTTCTTGATGATTTCGAGGCTCTAGGATGGACATAAATTCTTGGAACGCACAGAAGTTCCTTACTTGCTATCTGGTTTGAGTTCCTTTCCCAATGTCACTGATTATGTTCAGTAGGATGGGAACCTTGATACCTGAACGGCTTAGAATGGAATTCCCTTGCTGGAACTCCAATTTGAGGAGCTTCTTGTCCTGTTCCTTCTGCTTCTTCTTCTTCAGCTTGTTCCTCATTCACCTGTTCATCTCGGTGAGGAATATTCCTCATTCATCTGTTCATCTTGGTGAGGAACATCTTCATTCTCTTGTGGTTCTCCTTCTGCAGGATGCTTTTCTTTGGCTTGCTTTTGATCTTCTTCTTCATCTTTGTCTCTGATCAATCCTATTTCAAAATCATTATCTTCTTCCTGTTCCTGTACACTCACAAACTGGTTAACTTCATCAAATATTATGTGAGTGCTTTCCTCAACGCACATTGAGTTCTTATCGTAAACTCTGTAAGCTTTGCTATCAGAGGCATATCCAAGAAATATAGCCTCTTCACTTCTTTCATCAAATTTGCTTAGATTTTTCTTACCATTGTTATGTACAAAGCACTTACAATTTAAGGCCCTAAGATGAGATATGTTTGGTTTCCTTCCCCTGAAAAGTTCATAGGGAGTCTTGTTGATGAAACTTCTGATTGTTAGTCTGTTAAGAATGTAACATGCTGTATTCACGGCTTCATCCCAGAAGTTCCTTGGCAATCCACTTGCAATCAGCATTATTCTAGCCATTTCCTCAAGGGTTCTATTCTTCCTTTCCACAACCCCATTCTGTTGGGGAGTTCTTGGAGCTGAGAAGTTATGGTTCATGCCATTTTCCCTGCAAAACTCATCGAATCTTGAGTTCTCAAATTCAGTTCCGTGATCTGATCTGAGATGGACTAGTGAGTGACCACTGATTTTCTGTATTTTCTTGGCAAAAGCAACAAACTCATCAAAAGTTTCATCTTTACTTGCAAGAAAAATAACCCAAGTGAATATGGAATAATCATCAACAATAACCAAAACATATTTCTTGCCACTCCTGCTTTGAATTCTCATGGGACCACACAAGTCCATATGGATTAGTCCCATGTTTGCCTTTCACACATGCATCACAAACTTTATTCTGTAGGAACTTGATAATAGGAAGTCCCACAACCAAGTTCCTTGACCTCAGTTTGTCCAGTAATGAGAAGCTAGCATGTCCAAAACGTTTATACCATAGCAGGGGATCATCTTCAACAACACTCAGACATGTAAGGTTGTTCCTTGGGATTAAGTTGAGGTCTACAGTATATGTATTCCCTCTTCTTGTTCCTTCTAGAACAATCTTTCCTGATTTGTTGTTGATGATGTTGCAAGAATCAGAAGTAAAACTTACAGAGTTTCCCTTATCACAAAATTGTGATATACTAAGTAGATTGTGCATTAAGCCCTCGACCAGGAACACATTATCAATGGAATGAGATTTTGATCTTCCAATTTTTCCTTTTCCAATGATCTCGCCCTTCTTATTATCCCCAAAGGTTACCGTTCCTCTAGGGTAGTCTTCTAGTGAGAGGAATTTTGATTTATCACCTGTCATATGCTTTGAACACCCGGTGTCGAGATACCACAAGTTGTTCCCCCTCACTAGAACCTTCAAGAAAACTAAGCATTAGAATCAGGAACCCAGGTTTCCTTGGGTTCCTTTGACGTGGATGCAATATCAGTTTTCTTGACCCACACTTGTTTTACATTTCTTTTATCAGCTTCTTCTCTAATCCAACATTGACCATAAAGATGTTCAGTCTTACCACAAAAGGTACACATTTTCATGCTAGGAAGCTCAACAAATTTCTTTTGTTTATTACTAAGCTCGTTCATGAAATGCTCGTTTATCAACTTGTTTAATAAATGTGTCGTTTACGAACCGTTCGCGAACATACAATGTACTAAATGAGGCGAGCTTGAACAAATTTGTTGTTTCAATGAATACTACAAGAAGGGGGGGTTAAATTGTAGTATGAGAGTTTAGCCAAACTTTTTGCGGAATTAAAACTAAATAAGCTAAAGGAACAGAAAGCTAAAATGAAGGAACAAAAGTGCACGAGAGATTTTTACGTGGAAAACTCCTTGGCCCTTAACAAGGAGAAAAACCACGACCACTTGGGAGTTTAAGAAAAGAATCTTCACTAGAATAGGGCAGTAAATCCTATTACAAACTAAAGACTCTTACTTCAAGTTCCTCAACAAACTTGAAGCCTCGAGGAACAAATCACCCAAGTTGTTACTCCTTCTCTTCTCTTTCTCTCTTCTCACTTCTCTCTGCTCTTTCTATTCTCTTTCTCTTCTCTTTCTCACTTCTCTTTCTCACAATACAGAAGTTCACTCACACTTCCCCATTCCCCAAATTACAACTTGAATGAAAGAAATAAAACTCTAGTATAAGAACATTAAGAACACTCAAATTGGCTTGTATGGAATTGGACTCTTAACTCGATTAAAAGATAAAAACTTATGTGAGCAAGGGTGAAATTTTCCACCTGAAATTATGAGTTATTTATAGAGCGTAAAACACTTTGGAAAATCTTCTTTGTGCAGCTATACCATTACGCCACTACTCCAACCCACTAAGAAGATCATGTCCCTAAAATTAAGGGACCATGAACTCCTCAATGTGCAAGACCATGGTTCAAAGAAGAACATGGGGAGTAGGTCGCAAGTTTAGAGAAAACGTGGAGATTTTATTTACAGAAGATAATTTCGAAAATCAGAAATATAAATAAAATCTTTTAGGTCAAGAAAAAGATAAACATTTAACTACTTTAACCAATTTCCTAAAAACTAGGATGCGCACTATTTTCTCTAAGACCAATTCCACACATATTTTTCGAGTGTAACTAATTTTCTTATACTTACATAAATCCTAATATATAAAATATTTAGTCTTCATGTTTCTCTGATGAAGCTTCTAATTCGAGGCTTCTGTTCCTTGAAAAGGAACTTCTCTTCTCTGGTGATGCTTCTTCTTTGAAGCTTCTGTTCCCTGAGGGAACCTTCTCTTCTCAAGTCTTCATTTCTGTAGCGTCAGTTCCTGTGAGGGAACTCTTCTTTTTGGATAGCTTTGTTTCTGGCCTTCCTGTTCCTCATGGTATCTTTGCTCGACACTTAATTCTCCTAGTCTTTGCACTGATCACACACATAAACAATCAAGCCTTTAATAGTATGTAAGTAAGTAAGGTTGCGTCATCATCAAAATCATTAAGTCTAACAAAATTTTTGAGCTCGTTTGAAAGCTCGGGATCGTTCTTGAACTCGTCTAATTACGTTAATATAGTTGAATATGGACAAAGTTGTACTTGGCTCGGCTCGGCTCATTTACACTCCTACCTCTAGCTACCACTGCTCCCTTTGATCAGTTCAATGGTACACAATTCACAGTATTACCAAAAAAAAAAAAAAAGATCGTGCATCATTAATCCATCAATAATGTTTTTCATCTATTTAATCAAACAACCGGAGGGGCACTTGGAATTAATTAAATAATTTGACTTAATATTCCATATAATTGGCAATTTATTTTAATTATTAAAATTAATTATTTCTTTTAGAAAAAGAATTCAACTTATTATATTAATTTCTACAGTACAATACTGCATTTTTTAGGATAAGATGATCAATAGTTGACATATAATATCCTATACATCGTCACGTCGTATATAATAATTTTGACTAGGTTACATTTTAATATTAGTCGCTATATAAAATTATTTCATTGTGAAATTTCCCTAGTTCGTACCCTCTATAAATACATACAAATGGTGAACTCTAATGTATTCAATCTTCATCCATTGCAATTCATACTCCGTTTAATCTTCTTCGATTTCATTATTAGTCGAGGTACAAATTCTATCCTAATCTTTTTTTTTCTTTTTTTCTTTTTTCTTCAGAGTAGTTTTCAGTTTCTTTTTATGATACTAATACTCATTTTAGTAGATCATATGGGTGGCCTAGCTAACAACTATTACATGCCTCCCTATTATTTTTTGCCCCTTTTTTTTGTTCATGCATGGAAAAGTTTGAGTACTCCATCCGTTTTTAAATACTTGCTCCACTTTTTTTAATTTTTTCGGCCGTTTTTAAATACTTGTTTTATTTCCTTATTTGGAAATATTTAACAATATTTGACTAATTTCTCTCACCTAGTGGACCCACCACATATTCTCTCTCCTCCAATCCTCTCCACTACTTTTGCTTTTTACAATTTATTATTCTTCCACCTACCCCACTAGCTCCATATATTATTATTTTATCCAATTTCTCCTAAAACTCCGCGCATGGAGAAATGAAACAAGTATTTAAAAACGGAGGGAGTATATATTCAAGCTAGTTTATACGAAGTAAGAAATTATGCACTTCAGTGAAATCTTGTTAAATTTATTACACGGTCTACATTAGTTAAAATAAAATTTGAAAATTTATTAGAATGGTCCTATTATGTAGACCTTTTTGTTTGAAAGGACCTTTTATAAAAAAAAGAGGCACAAAAGGTCCTTTAATCGCGTTTGGGTTATGACAGTGGTCCTTTGACCGTTTTCTGGTGTTGACTTTTTTTTTTATTCCCGCAAATAAGTCGTGGCCACTTAAGTTCCTTTTTTTTTCTCCCCCTTTTTTCTCGTTTTCACCCTATTAAACCACTTAAGTTGATTTATATGATTTTGATGTATTATGTATACATAAACTAATCATGGAATTCACAATCAGTTTAAGCTTTATTTGATAGAGTTTGTCTTATGATACTGCTTTCTCTTGTGAAGATATCAAACTAGGAAACAATGGCTTCGGTGGAACAAGTAGACCAGGGTGTAACCCAATCAATAACCGCCGAGGAGAAAGCAACAATCAGTGAGGTGATGAAGGAGGCGCAAACCTTGTTAGAAGCCCACAACGATGGTGCAAACGATGTTCCACTCGTTCCACTTGCTACGGTTGCAGGTGCTATAAAAAATTCACAAAGCCGCCCAATAATGCTTAATAAAATTCTTGGTGGCTTCGGATCTTTTGTAGTGGAGCCTCCTAAGAATATTGATGGGAGTAATGGTATTGGTGTGTTTATTCAAAGGGCCCAATCTTTTCCACCTATTCCGGTGGTACACGGCGGAGTCGGCCCGGTGATCGTTGGTTGTAAGGCCGCGGTGTTATATGGCACCTTTGATAACAATTGTCTTCAACTTGGATATCTCTTAGCTTGGTTCAAGGCTGAGAGTTCTGAAGAACACAAAGTAATGCTTCAATCAATTTTTGTTATTAAGTTTGCTAACATACAAATTTAACAGTTACTTATATCTCTATTCATTAATAGTCCCTCCGTTTATTTTGAAATGTTACACTTATTAAACGCGACTATATTCTTAAGTGTTACACTTTTTTTAGTAAATATCCTCGTTTTATTAATAGGCAGGGATTCCTTTTCATCTTACATACTATATTTTACAATAAAATACTTTTTATGTAATTCTATTTTAAATTTCATCTTTGTATTTTCTTTAACTGGGTTTAGGTGTATGTGGAAGCTGGGGATCCAAGTAAGCTCATGGAGATGGAATGGGAAGAGGTTGAACAAAAATTGGATGCATCTAGCAGCGAAAGTTACTACTTTGATTCCAGGACAAAAGCTTTCGCATCTGCTAAAATTAAGCTTCTAAGCGATGACGTGGCCTTGCTTGGTGCAAACTTTAATCGTGTGATCTTTCGTGAAGGTGATTCCGAGTCTTGATTTTGCGACTTTCATTGACATAGTATTATACCTCTTCTATTCGGGATAAATATTTACATTGATACTTTATTTTGAACGAATAAGTTTATATGTATGTCATTTAAGTGATCCTTCTGCTTTCATATATTTTTTTAATGAGTTTGATCTTCCTGCTTTATGTAACATCTTAAGTGTCTAAAAAAATGTAACATCCAAAGGGGCACTTGGGACTTTTTTTATATTTCATTTTCTACGCACTATGCAATTGCAAGCTAATATCATATACTACATCCGTTAATAGTTATGTGCAACTTTGGGGTATTATTTGTGAGATATAAAATATTCCAAAGTTGCACATAACATTTAACAGAGGTAGTATAAATGATGTATTTTATAAGCTACTCAATGAATTATGCCTCAATGGTTTTGTATTGTTTGAAGAAGAAAGCTGGATTCGATATATTTAGTTTTCCATAACAATGTGGACATATGTGGTGCATTATACATTTATACTCCCTTTTTTTTGCTACATTCTTCTCACTTGCATTTTATGTGATCTCCAATGCACTATTTTGACCATTTACATCTTTAATTGTGCAATACACAAATTTGATATATTGAAAATTTATAACAAAACGAATCTAATAAGATCCAACTTGATAGTATTTTTTCTTACCACCTTGATTTGTTTTAAGAAAATTTTGACTTTTTCCACCTTCAAATAACTACTTATTGGTTTTTACCACCTTCATAAAAAAAAATTATTATTTTATCACCACATAAAAAAATTATAGTTGGCATTTACCACCAATCACCCCCAACTAACCAATTTCATCCATAAATCCGTTAATGGGGCTTACCATGTACACGTGTCGCCATATTATAGAATGTAAAATAAGAAAAAAAAAATAAAATCAAAACCATCCAAGCCAGCCACCGCCACCGACACCCCTTCTGCATCCCCTATCGCCAGCCGGCTCCCAAGTGCCCACACAATCGGTCCGTTTCCGGCAACTCCCTCCCCCCTCCTTTCCGGAAACCTCTCCTCCTCCCCTTCTCCTCCCTTTTCCAACCTCAACTTCGATCCCCTTCCCCTTCCGACCTCCCTCCTACCGAATTCCGACCCCAATTCGCCCTCGCCCTTGCCTAAATACCGGATTCTGACCCTTTTCCACCTACCGAATTCCAAACACTCCTAAAACCCTAGCCACCACCAAATTTCGACCTCCTCTCTAGCCACCACCTAATTTCGACCCCCTCCCTAGCCACACACGAAATTCCGACCAACAGAGGTGGGGTTAATTTCGTTCCCGACTGATTGGCATGGAAGCTCTGGGGAGATGAAGAGGAAATGTCAAAAAAGTGGGTCCTATTAACGGATTCATAGATGGAATCCGTTAGTTGGTTGTAAAGCCCAATTTTTGAAAATTTTTATTGGTGGTTAATACAACTTTTTTTGTGTAGGTGGTAAAAGACAATAAGTGTTTTTCATGGTAAAAAAAGTTCAAATTTTCTTGTTTGTGCACCATTTGTGATTTGACTTTTGTCAATCATTTTGACAATTAATATGTTTTTCTTATGAATAAATCACAAAATTGGAACTGGTAAAAGAATATATGTAAATAAAAAAAAAAGTCTAAATGGTGCTGTTCAAAGAGGGTAGGAAATATATATAGACATGGTCAACATTTCAAAAATTAAACCTTGCATGTGAATAGTAAAAGGGTAAAACTCGTACTCGGGAAAAGAAAGGTTATGATTAGGTCAACCATTTCACTATTGTAATCATCCTAATGAATCAATATTTTTTTTATCTATCTATCCTGTGAATCTAAGATCAGAGTTAGTACGTAGTATATAAAAGATAGTAATGAACATCGAGTATTGTTGCAAACTAGGTACTCAACTGTGAAAAGTTAGTTGCAAATTAGATACTTATTTGGTCACTAAGGTTAAACAATCCGACATTTATCTTCTCAAGCTAGATAAATAAAGTTTACTTTTATAAAGTTAAAATTCATTTTAATAACAACAACTTTTGAGTGTGGTTGGCCATCTCGAGTGGTCAGCTAACATACGAATAACCTCTCCCTTTACTGCCCCACTAACCTTTGACCAAGTAACCTTTGAACGATCGAGTAACCCTTAAATGATCGAGTAACCCCTGACAATCGTGTAACATTTGACTGACTGAGTAACCCTCAACCAAGTAACCCCTGACTAACCGAGTAACCCTAGACCGAGTGAGTAACCCTTGACTAATAAATCAAGTAACCTCTGGCCAAACTGTGTGGCCAACCACATATGAAAGTTTGTGTTTTAATAATCACAACTTTAGCTAATTTACTATAAATAATCCCAAATTTCGATTATAACAGAATAGTCTCAATTTTCATGTGTGTTTTCTTTCTTCAATCCTTGTCGGTTATCAACCTGTTTTACAACATTGAGTAAAAATAATTTATGTTCAGTAAAAATCATTTTTAATTGGTAATAATAAGTTCATTAAAAATAATTTCAGTTCAATAAATTATTTCTATTTAGTACAAATAATTTAATTTAGCAAAAATAATTTCACTTTAATAACTAATTTAAGTTCAGGAATATTAATGATTTTTTGATTGGATAGTGTTTTTATGTAAATTTTTTTTTGGGTTTTTCTACTTAGTGCCCCTGAGTTCTTCTAATTCTATGTTATGCCCTTCTAAATCAGGAATTCTATACGGTGCCCATGAGTTTAGTCATATATGTAAAATGTACCCTTAATTTTAACAATTTAGAAACATAAGTTAAAGCATGCATAAATATTAGCCACACTAGCTCCCTATAATACAGCTCCTCAACCTTAGTCTGCAGAATTAATTCCAAAAACTCATCAACATAATAATACTCATTATTAATTAAAGCTGTATCCAATAATACCAAGTTCAACACTGGTGAACTTTGTTGGCTCGACTTCATAAACTCACTTCTTACACATTCCATGAATTTGTCTGATGGGTGTCATAAATGGCACCCATTTGATGAGTGTTTAGGTTGTTTTCATCCTCTTTTCATAGCTTTCTTACTTAATAAATGCTTAGTTTTATACTTTTGCTCTTAGTTTTACCTTTCATATCTTATTTTGTAGCTTTCGTGTATTTCGTTGGTTTTCTAGTCTTTTCTCCTTTATTTGCTCTATTTCCGTGGTTGTAGGTATTGTACGAGGTTCGGGTCTTGATATTGGTGATTTACTAAGGTGGAGGAAGCTTTTGGAGCAAGCTCTTGGCAATTGGAAAGCTCAAGATGCAAGGAATTGGAAATTCCAAGTCTTAGCTCTTGCGCTCTCATGCCGTGCTACCATGAAGAAGTGGTGAATCCACTAATCAAGAGCATTACCTACTGCCACTTTTAGTGTTCATCATCATCATCATAATCGTGCGCCCAATCGAAGAACATAGCGAACGCACGAAGCCGCGAGAAAATCGGAGAAACCCAAAGTGGCGCGGACGCACCACTATGTGGCGCCGGCGCACCACTAGCGTGCGGGGGCGCGCCACCCCTGCAGCACGGGCGCGCCTCCCTGCAACGCGGGCGCGCCTTCTTGGGTATTTATTGCTCGGTTTTTGATGTTTTTGCGCCTCTCTAAATACCATTGTAACCCGATTTTTGGGGCAAGTTTTATACTGGATTTTGATGATATTCTTAGCTTAGTTGAGAGCTTCTCTTTCTAGTTTTAGGGATAGTTTAAGGAGTAGATTTTAGAGAGAGAAAGTGAGGAATTTCAATGGTGAATGAGAAATGGAGATCTTCTCTATTATCAATGAGCATTTTTAAACTCTATCTCATTTATTGTTTTGTTTGTTATAGACAAAGGTAATAATTGCGTCGTCAAACAACTACTCCTAAGTCAAATACAATTTATAACACTCGACTCAACCTATTACGAGTATAGGGCAAGTAGAGGGGTCGAACCACAGGGAGAAATGCATAAACACCGCTTTAGACACCTAAAAATGTCTCCCCAAAACCAAACCCGATGATGAAAAACCTTTCACCGCCATTATCGGTCGGGTTGAGTATGTAATATTTAGAGTGCATAAATCCATGTTCCATTCAATACATTTCATAAACCAATCCAATTCATAGTCCATTTTCCCAAATCATAACTTATTTTCCTCTTTTCGTGTCCTTTAAAATCATTCATTTCGTGTCCTTTTTATAAAAACGTTAGATTAGTTTATTTTGGTCCAAAATCTGAGTCCAATTGCTAAATATTAGGATGGGTCTTGAAAAGAGCTTTCCAACGATATATTATAAGCCCAAATCCGAGTTATAACGAAAAAGTTATGGCAAAAAAACTAAACTGGGTCTAAACCGAACCTAAGCTCACCTTACCTACGACCCAATGATCATGTGGAGGGTCCAAAGGATTTAATCCCACTCCTAATCCAATTAGGATTAATTGGAACCTTCTATAAATTTCTAAAAGATCCTAATTATCCTTTTTGAAAAGATAAGATTAAAGAGTTTGAAATAGAATAAAACTCCTCTAGTAATTCGATTCGAATTGAAATACATTCAAAGATAGTCAGAAAATATTTTCTTGTCTCATAGTTTTTATCTAATTCTTAGATTCTTGGATAGCTCTTGAAATTATATTTCCAATGATATATTATAATATTAATTGCAAGCTATAACGGAAAAGATATAAAAGAAATACGAAACTCTATCAAAAACTGACACCGTCCCACTATTTCGGCCATATATTTTTATTATACAAAATATTTTAATCTGATTCTAATTGGGTTAGAAAGTAGACTTCAAGAGCTTTCCAACGATATCTTATTCATCTTATTTCGATTTCTGGATCAAAAGATATGAGAAAAACAAAAACTGCAAAAACTGCTGTCTATAGCAAGAGTTTTATCCGATTCGAATTCTTATCTTTTCTTGATTCGACCCCTCTTTTTTCCTTATAAATAGAAGTCATATCCCCCCTTTTTCAATCATCAACAATCTTGATCACCAAATCATTCTCTCATCCTGTCTCCCTACACCAAAAATATATTCTCCTCTCTCTCTTGCTCTAGCCTAAATTCTAGCCACCCTATTCTCTCATTTTATATCCCTTAAGCACTCTAAGGAGTCCATGCGTTACCCGAAGTTCAATACTTAAACCAAGGCGTGAAAGATATGATTAACTGAGGGTTTGGACCAAATCAACTCTACGTTAATTTAATTTAATTTACATTTGATTTATATTTTCATTGAAGTTACTAACAATTTATTCATGATGTAGAAATTTAAAGGAAACACGGAAAGTGAGTAATAAATACACTTAATTACTCTTATTTTTATTCTTATTGCTAGTATCATGATTAGGATTATTTTATTTATTTGGACTAACGCTATTATTGTAGAATTGCTTCCAATATTAATGTTATATTATTATTTATGATTACCATATTTCATGTTAAAGGGAATATGTAATTGAATATCATGACTAATAAGATAATTTGGACAACCGGTTTAGGTTCCTTTAATCTTGTTATTAATCAAAGTGATCACAATATTTTAGAATAATGTGTGCATTAATATTCATCCAAATTAGCTAAATAATAGTTTGGAGCAAATTGAATATTTTGTTTGTATGCCTTTGAGATCGCAGGAATACTTTTCACAATAAGAATCGAGTAGAGGCCAATACAGGCGAATGTGACTCCATGACTCACTTCGTACCATCATCCCCGATCCTCCTTTCGTGGTTCCGAACCATATGGAGTTAGTAATCTCATGGATTATGAATGGTGTGTAACCATCACGGGTCAATCGTTGTTGCCTTTCGTTGTCCTTTTTCGTGGTTGCCTTTTATGATCCGTGAACGGTTTACAAGTTCCTTAAAAACTTGTTGGTGACTCCCTACTTTTCTTGTCCCTAATCGTGTCCCTAATCGTATATGTCAATTCCCACTTCTTATGAGTGCCAAGCATATTCACAACATGCTTTTACGTAGGCGCACTTCAAACGACGAAATGAATGAATTTAATGGACACGAAATGAATTATTTTGGGTTTAAAGGCACGAAAAGAGGAAAATAAGTTATGATTTGGTAAAATGGGCTATGAATTAAATTGGTTTATGAAATGTATTGAATGGAAGATGGATTTAAGCATTCTAAAGAATACATACTCAACCCGACCAATAATGGCGGTGAAAGGTTGTTCATCATCAAATTTGGTTTTGGGGAGACAATTTTAGGTGTCTACAGAAGCCCCCACTTTGAATGAGTTTGTAGAAACGTCAGTTTCGAAAACGATAGTCAATGTAGCCGATAGGGACGGAGAATGATATAAGACGTTTGGCGATCCTAAATCACTCTGTATACGCCAATTCCTGCAGAAAATGTTAGTTCCACAGATTAAAGAGTAAAGGGATAGAATACGTATCTAACACCAGTGTATCGGTGACAAATGAGTTTGGTAGCTTCCTATGCTTGAAAGAATCCACCGGATGATACTTTCCATGCTTGAGGAAAGTTGACTGATGAATTTAATAGCTTTTTATGCTTGAAGAAACCCACCGGATGATACTTTCCATGCTTGAGGAAAGTCGACAGATGACAATTTTCCATGCTTCAAGAAAAAGTTGTCTAATGATGAAATTGCAAGTCTCTGTGTATCGAGAACCTTGCACCGTGAATCGTCTTCGCTTGGAAGATGATCACTAAAATGATGATGGTTCGCTTGTCCCCGAACGTGGGCTGTAGTTGGTTCGCTTGTCCCTAAACGTGGGCTGTAGATGGTCCGCTTGTCCCCGGACGTGGGCTGTAGTTGGTCCGCTTGTCCCCGGACGTGGGTTGATAATGGTCCTCTTGTCCCCGGACGTGGGCTATTAATGGTCCGCTTGTCCCCGGACGTGGGCTGTAAATGTGATGAGTGACATTTATGGCACTCATTTGGTTCCTTTTTGGATGATTTATATTTCATTTTATCTCTCTTTTCTTTAGTTTTCCTTAGTATTATTCTTGTTTTCTTCATTTTATGCTTTTTGTAGTTAGTTTCTCTATTTCATGCTTTTTCTAGTTTACTTGTCATTTTTCTCTTTTACTTGCTTTTTATCATTTGTTTGTAGGTGGTAATTGATTGTCCAAAGAATTCCCGAGTTTCCTCTCTATGAGCTTTCATTGTTTTCATGCCTAGAGATGGTGCAAGAAGCTTCAAGTCAATGGTGGATCCAAGAGGCAAGCTTCAAGGCTTTGTATATGCCTTCTTTATGGCTTATACTTTTCAAGAAATTCAAGAAAGTTTCTGCCTACTTTGTCCTCCATCATCATCACCTAGGATGTGTGCACCGCTTGAGCTAGGACGAAGAGATGAAGGGGGATTACCCAGCCAGGTGCGGGCGCACCAAGGTGGTGTGCGGCCGCACATTGCTCGGGTGCGGCCGCACACCTGGTGCATGCGGGCCCACCAACCTGGGTGTGTCCCGTGCGCACCATTCTCTCTCCTCCGAGCGACCGCACCTACGAGGGTCTATTTTTGGGCGTCCATACCGACCTCCTCTTTGTATATATAGTTATTTCTACCTATTTTTAGAAAGAAGTTTGGAGATTGAATTGAATAGTTAGTTTTGGGGAGAATTTTAGAGAGAGAAACTCAAGAACTTTAGAGAGAGAAACTCATGATTTTTGGTGATTGCTCAAGGATTCCTCATTGTATTTGATCTTTAGATCAAAGTTTTGTAAGGAGATTCTTCTTGATTTCAATACAAGTTTGATTTTAGTTGATTTCATTTGTTTTCCATGTTATTGATGATTGATTTGGTTATTGATTGAATTTTGATTGATTTAGATTGATTGTTGGTTTAATCTTTGATTTCAATTATGTTGATGATGAAATTGATGATTGTTGTAGTTTTGATCTTGATTCCTATGGCTAGTGAGTAGTTTCCTAGCTAGGGAAATGGTGAAGCATGTTTGAATAATGGATTAGTGTAATTTGGGGATAATTGATGGAGTTGATGATATGATTAAATTTGGTTGATAATTCATGTGCATGTGTGTGATTAATTGAGGTTTGGCCATCTTTGATTATTGCACTAGATTGCATTGTGAGCTTGCTATGATACGGACCATTGATTAGTAACTTGCAATTTCATGATTGAGGTGCTTTGTGACGTTCCCTAGGTAGTGTTTAGCGTAGTTGACGCTAGTTAGACCTCTAGGTGAACCATCTTAGTATGCTCTTTTCGATACATGATGATCTTCCTTCATATCACTTGACTTAGTCGGTTTGACCTCCCAAATTACAATTTTCCATTACAATTACATGTGGATCCATTGCCCTAGTGTCTTTAGATTGATTTCATATAAGTTCTTGCATCATTTAGCTGTAGCTCTAGTTTCCTTCATAAACCCCTTTTACTTGACTTCGAAATAGCTTGACTTAGACATTGTGCATTCGACCTCCATTCCTTTGGGTTCGACCTTGACTTACCACTACGCTAAATAGGGGTTTGTTAAGTTACAAATTTTGTTTGATTGGGTGGGGTGGTAGCCCAACAACCTACCGTTCTCCTTCCCATCAAAATGGCGCCGTTGCCGGGGAATGGTGCTTTGAGTGCATGTTGTTGTTGAGTCTATTTCATTTCATTTGCAAAATACAAAAAGAGTTTACACTTTAGGCTACACTTGTAGCCGTGCTACTTATATTTTCTTTGAGTTTTGTATGCATAGGTCCCGAGATCGCTCATTTGTTCCCTTTGATCCGGAGATTGAAAGAACTCTCTCAAGGAGGAGAGTAGCAAACAAGACTTTGGATTATAGTTCCTCAAGCGAAGAAGAGATTGAACAAGAGCAAGTCATGGGAGAACAACCAAGAGTTGCCTTGAAAGAATTGGGAGCACCCGGTGCATATAGGTTCGAGAGCGGCATAGCTCCACCTAAAACACCGGCAAACGACTTTGAAATTAGGCCGGCAATAATCACCCTAATTGAGAGGAGACAATATAGTGGGGCAAAGAATGAGAGCCCATTGAACCATCTTAAGGAGTTTGAAAAATATTGCAACACTATCAATGTCAATGGAGTTTCTCAAGAGTTTATCCGCCTTAAGTTGTTCCCTTTCTGTCTCATAGGAAGATCTTTGGAATGGCTAGACAAAGAAGTGAAGCCCAATTCCTTGAAGACATGGGATGATGTCACAAAAGCTTTCTTGTCCCGTTTCTACCAACCAAAGAAGACGGCGGAGGCTAGAGCCTTAATCCAAAGTTTCAAGAAATTGCCTAGAGAGAATCTCTATGAAGCATGGGAGAGGTACAAGGACTACCAAAGGGAATGCCCTCACCACGGAATTCCAACATATCAAGTGATCTAAATCTTCTATAGTGGTTTGAGCTTTCAAGGTAGATCGAGCCTAGATGCCGGAGCCGGAGGGCCAATCATGAACAAGACGGAAGAAGAGGTTGTGGATGTAATAGATGATGTGGTAAGGAATTACATGAATTGGCATGATGTAGAGAGGGAATCGGCAAGCACAAGTTGCTCAACCGATCAATCTTATGTCATCAACGAATTGTCCACAATGGTCTCGGAGTTAGGAAAGGAGGTGAATTCTCTCAAGAACAAGCTCGAGAATCCTTCACAAGCTTCTAGTCTTCCCTCCCAATTTAAGGGGAGAGGTACATCTTCCTACTCTAACCCTCCTTTTGCTTCTTGTTGCATGATTAGAGAATGCTTGGTTTGTGATATGTGTGGAAAGAATGATCATGATGCTTCTAATTACTCCAATATTCCTTGTGATAGATATGATGGATATGAGAACGTGCATGTGAATTGTGATGATAATAATGATTTTGGACCTAGATTTAATGCTCAAAAGATTGTTGGGAATAGGAATTATCAAAATAATGGGAGCTATGATAATTACAACCAAAAGAGTGGTAATGGTAACCGTATGACCCAAGAATTTTGTGGTAACCATAACAACTTTTGTTGTAATGATCAAAGCTATGGCCAAGAATATGGGGATCATAACCAAGGTTATGGTAACCATAATCAAAATTCCGGCCAAAATCATGGTAAGGGTAATTGGAGTAATCAAGGTAGGGGAAATTTTCAAAATGGTGTTCAAAGAGATACCCCACCCCAAATAACTCCAAAGACTCAAAGCCAAGGTGATGATTTCTTTACTCAACAATCCCAATTGAATAAGCTAGAAAATTTCATGATGGATCAATCTAAGATGTTGAATGAATTCACATTGTCTTGTAACAAAATGTTTGAGGTCCTATTTACACATGAAAAGATGCTTGAGAACCAAATTGTTCAACTAGCCAACCCTTTGAAAGATTGTGCTAGTCCATCTCTTTTTCCCTCACAAGAAGTTGATTCTAGGGAACCGATGTGTGTTATGACCACTAGGAGTGGTAAGGTCCTTAAAGAGAGTGTTCCTAAGAAGAGTAAGGAGAGTGAAAAAGAGAATGATTTGAGTTAAGAGAATAAGAATGAAGAGCCTAGCAAGATGAGTGAGGATTCCAATGATAAGACTAAGGAGAAAGAGCAGAAGCAAGATGAGGTTTACAAACCTAGACTTCCATACCCCCAAAAGCATAATAGGCATAAATTGGATGAGCAATTTGGGAAATTCATCGACATGCTTAAGCAACTTCATCTCACTCTTCCTTTTACCGATGTTGTAGAACAAATGCCAAACTATGCTAAGTTTCTTAAGGAAATTTTGAGCGGTAAGAGAGATTACAATTTGGTGGAACCGGTGAACCTAGGGGAGTGCTTTAGCGCCTTTTTTCAAAATGATCTACCCCAAAAGTTGAAGGATCCCGAAAATTTCTCCGTACCTTGCAAAGTCAAAGGAAAATTGTTCCAAAGTGCTCTTTGTGATCTTGGTGCTAGTGTTAGTATCATGCCTTATTCCGTTTTTAAGAAACTTAAGCTAGGTGAACTCCTTCCATCAAGTTTCCTAAGGGGAGAGTTGAGGATGTTCCTCTCAAAATAGGAGAGTTCACCATTCCCGTTGATTTCATTGTGCTTGAGATTGCGGAAGATGAACATATCCCTATCATCTTAGGAAGGCCTTTCTTAGCCACCTCGGGAGCCTTGATAGATGTTAAGAGAGGTCGTATTACCTTGAGAATTGGTAAGAATGAGGAAAGTTTTGATTTGAAACCAACACATGAGTCTTTGTCTCTTGTAAAAGGAATTATGTGTGTTAATTCCCCTCGCCCTATTGATTATGTAAACATTATTGATTCTTCACATAACGATTTTCTTGAGAATTATGATGATATGCTTTTGAGTTGTGATTGCAAGAAGGTTAGTGAAGATAAAGTGATGATTCCCAAGCTTATGGACGAGGAGGAAGTTGATATTCCTCATTGGTTTGAACTCCATCCTCAAGATGAAGGTGATGTTTCTATGAGTTTAGATGGTGAAGGACCATTTACAAAGAAAAACAAGGCAAAGAAAAGAGCACGAGCTTCTAAGAAAAAGAGAAAGAGAATGAAGTTGAGGAAAGAAAAGCTCGCATTTGAAAGGTCTTTGTATGAAAGCTTATCAAGCAACAACGAGAAGTTGCTAGAACTTGAAGAGGAATTTGTTCTTTCTACTACCTTGAAGAAGGTGGTGTTCTTTGACCCTCCATGATTTGGAGGAAGGGTCGAGCTTAGGACCTTAAGCAAGCGCTTCCCGGGAGGCAACCCGCAGATTCTAACTTTTCTTTTTGATTTTTGAGTTTTCTTGTTTTTGTTTCTTTTATTACCTTTTCTTTTCTTTCACTTTTCTACTTGTTTGGATTTTTAGGATGAACTTTGCGAGATTGGATTTCTTCAAGAATGCATGGTGAATGGAAGGTGTTCGTGGCACATATCATATTTGGTTCGATTCCAATCGAAATTTGAGGTAAAAGGGGTAAGAATTTTAGAGAGGTAAGATAGGAATTTCATGTTTTAAAGGTTGGAGGAAGTTGATACTTAGTGAGTTTTTGTGGTGAGCACATGAATCTTTAACTTTGAGCTCTTTAAAAATGTTTTTAGCTACTGCCTATGGTGTTCCTCATCACCATCATGATTCATGTGCGCACCCAAGTGGTCAGTAAGTATCAAAAATAAGAGGACAAGAAAGAACGGAGAAGCACAGCAAGGTGCGGCCGCACATCAGGTGTGTGCGGGCGCACAAGCTACAAGTGCGGCCGCACACCCCCTGCAGCCGTTCCCTTTTATTTCTTCTTCCTTTTTCTTTCATTCATTCCCTCATTCCTCATCTCCTACCTCACGCTCTCCCTCTCAAACCATCCTCTCTTGTGCACACTCCTCACTCACCATTCACCATCAAAATCCCTTGAATCCAAATCTTGTAGTTTAGTTTAGTTCTTTAGTTTGTTTAGTTACTTTCTTGCTTCTTTAGTTTCCTTTCTTTTATTATTTTTATTCTTTGATTAGCTTAGCTTTTATTTCCTTTAGTTGTATATACTTCTTGTTTAGTTTAGTTTTCTTTTATTTGCCGTTTTCTTTTATTTGTTTTGAAGTTACTAACCATTTTCTTTGTTCATAGTTTCTTTTATTTCTTTTTCTCACTTGGTTCCTTGAAGAGCTTATGGATATGGCATGCTACGAGGTGGTTTCTAATCGCTTCATTTATTTTTGCTAAGCTTGGAATCCCGGCGAGACCTTTCTTATTTTCTCTTTATTTTCCTTGGTTGCATAGAATAGGATTAGTTTAGGAGAAGTTGAATGGTTCGAGGATGGATGCTTGTTAACACGTAATGTGTTTGGGATCGGTGACTTTGTTGTCTATCGATCACTTGTTTGTCGATTGGGAACTTTATGTGCTTAACTTGCTTTCTAGTCCTTTGCATGCTATTTCTCCTATGTTTTCCTTTTCTTTGTCTCCGTTTCTTTTCTTTTACTCTCTTTTATTTTACTTTTTCTCTTACTTTCCTTTATTTTTCTTTTCATTTTTGATGAGATTTTAAGGCATTGTTTTTCCATTTCTTTTCTTATGAAATGAACCTTGTACATTGGACTTGTCTTTTGCATGATTTTCTTCCTAGGTTGTAAAAGTATGCACGGTTTGAGACTATGTTCGGTTCACTCTAGGATAGTGTATGCTAGGGTAGTTGGTTTGAACTAGGAGGATCATGAAGCCGGATTCTACTTGTTTGTGGTACGTTGGTAGTTGCTTCCTATAGTTGATTTGACACCACTAGTGAGTTTTTGCCACAACCTTGTGAGGTTACTTGTTTTTCTAGCCTTCAACATTCCTTGTATGAGCGGCGTGGATCCTTGACTTTGCAAACCTAATCTAATAAAGCTTGATGTATGATTCTCAAACACGAGACCGAACTTTCTAGGAAGGACAAAGGCACATTTTTCGGGGTGGTATTTTTCATTTTTGTATTTTGTTATTTTCTTTATTTTTGGGTTTACATTTTCCTTCTTGCAACCATTTGAGCCTTATCCCTTCTTTTCAAGCCACATCTTTAGTTATTTAACCTTTTGTTTCATTTTCTATATTTTCTTGGTTTTTGTGAAGCAATATGATCATTTGAGATGAAGTTTGTGGTGGTTAAGTTGGAATTTTGGTTTTTATGTAAGCAAGTTTGTGATTTCATCTTCTTTGTGAACAATGGCAAATATATGTGGAAAAGCCGTCCTACTTCTCAAAAGGCATGGACTAATAATTTGCATTTAGGAAAAGCCGTCCGAATTAAGCAAAAGGCAAGGACTTTGCAAATAAAATATAAAAACACAAAAAAATTGAAAAAGTGAAAAATTCAAAAATATTTCGATGTATTCTTTTCTCCTACTAAGCATTGAGGACAATGCTTCATTTTATCTTGGGGGAGGAGCGTGTACGCTTTTTGTATATGTTTTTGTGAGTATAGCTTCAAGTAAGCTTGGGGGTGTTGTTTTTTTTTTGGTGACAACTTAGTCTTGGTGTAAAGATATGCGCAATCTTTGCTTCACTATTAGGAAAACCACCAAATTTTAAAATTTTAGCCTACCTTCACCCTTATTGCCTTACATTACAACCTTGGGGAAAGACCTTTCGACCTAGATAGTTGAGTCACTATTCGGGGGAGGGCATCATGGGTCATTGCCTAAGGAAAGGGGATGCATGGTCAAGATTGTCGAGTAGCCTTAAAATAATTTTTTTCCGGTTCCTTCGAGGAATCATTGGGACACTCACTAAGGGGAGATTTGAGACTAGTGGGAAGAACGCGGTAAGATTGTTTGGGATGAAAGTGAATTGTGATAACTAGTTCCTATGCGTAGCATACCCTATGTTTCAATCAACCTTAGATATCTTGAAACGTGCATACCTTAACTACTTGAGAAAGATTGTCATTCATTTGCATTATAGTCTTTATGTTGATTCATTTCGCAAAGGTTTGCTTTAATTTCATTTTCCTTCCTTTTTATTGTTTGCCTCATTGATGTTTGGTGGAGAGTTATGGGTCAAACTCTTAGGATACCCTTACGAGACCTCACTCGTCCTCATAGGCGACTTTGGGGTTTAAAGGGCTTGTTGTAGCTAAAAACAACCGTGATTCCTACGACAGTGAGTTTTAGTGTATATTCTTATCTTGAGTCTTTCTTTTTCGTTTTCAATAAAATTTTCATCCTCATTCTTTCTTGCTTTGTATTGCTCGAGGACGAGCAAAAGTTTAGCTTGGGGGAATTTGATAAGTGACATTTATGGCACTCATTTGTTTCCTTTTTGGATGATTTCTATTTCATTTTATCTCTCTTTTCTTTAGTTTTCTTTATTTTTCCTTAGTTTTATTCTTGTTTTCTTCATTTTATGCTTTTTGTAGTTAGTTTCTCTATTTCATGCTTTTTCTAGTTTACTTGTTATTTTTCTCTTTTACTTGCTTTTTATCATTTGTTTGTAGGTGGTAATTGATTTTCCAAAGAATTCCCGAGTTTCCTCTCTATGAGCTTTCATTGTTTTCATGCCTAG
Organism: Chenopodium album; assembly: GCF_948465745.1. Classification (NCBI taxonomy): domain Eukaryota; kingdom Viridiplantae; phylum Streptophyta; class Magnoliopsida; order Caryophyllales; family Amaranthaceae; genus Chenopodium; species Chenopodium album. Next base: position 26,949,697 of record NC_137859.1, read on the forward strand.
AGATGGTGCAAGAAGCTTCAAGTCAATGGTGGATCCAAGAGGCAAGCTTCAAGGCTTTGTATATGCCTTCTTTATGGCTTATACTTTTCAAGAAATTCAAGAAAGTTTCTGCCTACTTTGTCCTCCATCATCATCATCTAGGATGTGTGCACCGCTTGAGCTAGGACGAAGAGATGAAGGGGGATTACCCAGCCAGGTGCGGGCACACCAAGGTGGTGTGCGGCCGCACATTGCTCGGGTGCGGCCGCACACCTGGTGCGTGCGGGCGCAACAACCTGGGTGTGTCCCGTGCGCACCATTCTCTCTCCTCCGAGCGCCCGCACCTACGAGGGTCTATTTTTGGGCGTCAATACCGACCTCCTCTTTGTATATATAGTTATTTCTACCTATTTTTAGAAAGAAGTTTGGAGATTGAATTGAATAGTTAGTTTTGGGGAGAATTTTAGAGAGAGAAACTCAAGAACTTTAGAGAGAGAAACTCATGATTTTTGGTGATTGCTCAAGGATTCCTCATTGTATTTTATCTTTAGATCAAAGTTTTGTAAGGATTTTCTTCTTGATTTCATTACAAGTTTGATTTTAGTTGATTTCATTTGTTTTCCATGTTATTGATGATTGATTTGGTTATTGATTGAATTTTGATTGATTTTGATTGATTGTTGGTTTAATCTTTGATTTCAATTATGTTGATGATGAAATATATGATTGTTGTAGTTTTGATCTTGATTCCTATGGCTAGTGAGTAGATTCCTAGCTAGGGAAATGGTGAAGCATGTTTGAATAATGTATTAGTGTAATTTGGGGATAATTGATGGAATTGATGATATGATTAAATTTGGTTGATAATTCATGTGCATGTGTGTGATTAATTAAGGTTTGGCCATCTTTGATTATTGCACTAGATTGCATTGTGAGCTTGCTATGATACGGACCATTGATTAGTAACTTGCAATTTCACAATTGAGGTGCTTTGTGACGTTCCCTAGGTAGTGTTTAGCGTAGTTGACGCTAGTTAGACCTCTAGGTGAACCATCTTAGTATGCTCTTTTGGATACATGATGATCTTCCTTCATATCACTTGACTTAGTCGGTTTGACCTCCCAAATTACCGTTTTCCATTACAATTACATGTGGATCCATTGCCCTAGTGTCTTTAGATTGATTTCATACAAGTTCTTGCATCATTTAGCTCTAGCTCTAGTTTTCTTCATAAACCACTTTTACTTGACTTCGAAATAGCTTGACTTAGACATTGTGCATTCGACCTCCATTCCTTTGAGTTCGACCTTGACTTACCACTATGCTAAATAGGGGTTTGTTAAGTTACAAATTTTGTTTGATTGGGTGGGGTGGTAGCCCAACAACCTACCGTTCTCCTTCCCATCAAAATGGTCCGCTTGTCCCCGGACGTGGGCTGTAAATGGTCCGCTTGTCCCCGAACGTGGGCTTTAGATGAGACCTGCAAAATAAAATTTTCCAAGGGACTCGTATAGACTATGATTGACTCGACCAACTAGCTTGACCAAGTTTGACTTGACAAGACATGACATGACATAACATGTGTATGACTTGTGAGTGTGTGCATAGTTTGAGTGTGTGTGCACAGACACAAGCAACCGATGAATGCAAAAGCAAAAATATTCCGTCATTTTTGTCATGAGTGGAGGATACCGACTTTCTCCCAAAAAAGAAAGACGTGAAAAAATAGTTTTGTTTTTGAACTTCCCTTGATGAGAAAATTTGAAAAAGTTTTTGAACTTCCCCAAAAGAAAAATACGAAAAAGGAAAAGAAGTTTAAAACTTCCTCCTTGAGCAAGACGAAATGAATCGTATGGAATGAATTGCTTGTCCTGAAAATAATGTATCCATGATGCATGTTCTTAGGCCAGGAGACTAAGGACTATTACATCATGTGACACGATAGATGAATGAACTTAAGTCATGGTGCTAAGCATCATATATGGTGTAAAGAAGCGATCTTGAACGTCTCTTAGTTCTGGAAGCTAAGCACGTATATAGATGAAGTGATTAAGAATATTGTTAAGTAAAGGAGCTAAGAACGATATGCTTTGTATTATTACAAATCAATGATATAGAAATGTTACTCAGCACATTATGCGATGCATGAAACAATGAACATTGCTCAGGTCAAGAAGCTAAGAAATTATGTAACATTTCTTCTAATGAATGTTGTCTTGAAAGATGATGAAGCATGCGCGGTAGGGAAACAAGATTTCATGATAAAGGGTTCCTAAGGGAAAGATGATATGGATATGTATGTGTGAAAGTGATACTAAGGTGAGGCTGCAAAGGTTATGGTGATGAAAATATATATGTGTGAAGAGTCAAAGATGATGACTCTTTAGGCTGGGTAAGCTAATGTGATGTGGGTTCAAGCCCCCAAGTCTAGCTCTAAATGGATAGGGATATAAAGATAATCATTTGATATTCTTTGACTCGATCATGCATAGATATGAATATGAATGTGGCCGCACCTCAATGTGAGGTTCGTTGCCTACGTATCCGTTAGGAATCAGGCCGAACGTAGCTCTAACCGAACTTTTCACAAGTGTATGTACACCTCAAAGAGGTCTTTCAAGGGTTGTAATGTGGTTAAGTTGATGGTTTAAGGAAGAAAGGGATAAAAGGCTCAAGACTCGAGAGAAACCCCCCGAAATGTGTAATTGTGTATTTGAAAACTTTGAATTCGCAAGTTTTATTTTTCACATATTTTTTTTTTTTGAAATTCCTTTCTTTCTTTTTTTTTATTCTTTTGAATCAATGTAGGCAATCTCAGATCATGAGGTTCATCACTCACTTAGCATTCATGTTTCTCAGGCACGGTACCAAGCACTTGATGAGAGACACAATTCGAGACGTGTTCGTATCAAAGACATTGGAACACTTGCCTTTAGACATTGTTTTTTTATTTACTTATTCTTTTGTATTTCTTTTTTTTTTTTTGAACTTGCTTTTTGAATCTTACACAAATTGCACACCTTTCCATCCCATGATTAGGTGAATGTAGGTTGAATAAATGAGGCCAAACGTTAGACAAGGCTCAAAGTGGTTGATGAAGAAATGGATATATGTTTTTGAAATGGTTTAGGGGAAATGATAGGGTTACAAAGGTGCCTCAAATCATTGGTGTACCTTGTGTTTAGTTCGGCAAATTTTTTTTTTTTTTTTTTTTTTTTTTTTTTTTTTTTTTTTTTTGTATGACATGATCAAGCAAAGGAAAGAAATGCTCATTGATGGAAAAGGTATGAAACATAACACATAGACAGTACACATGGATAAGAGGAACCTATGCCAGACTCATTAGGGGAAATGGTTGAAACAAAAGAAGAAAAAAAAGTATGAAATCTTGTATGGAAACTTGTCTTATGTTTCGTCTTCATAGATGCTTATGAATTTCTTGTTACTGCCAAGTGGGACAACAATTTTGTTATTGTTGATGCTTTGATTGGAAGAAAAGAAGGAAGGAATGACATTCCCCTTATTCTTCCAACTCTTGCATAGTGATTCTTGAACTCGTGTACTATGGAACAAAATGAGCTCACTTAATGCATTGACTGAATACTCGGATTGGAAAGGAAGAGTGAATGAAAAAATTTTCAAAACCAATGTGAAATACTCGACTCATTCCTACTACAATGGAAAACGACGCATGCATGGTCCTAATATGCGATCATAAACAATATAGTGCATTACTCAAAGACAAAGTGTGTGCAAAGACTCAACATGTGTGATTAGGTGAGTTTATTAAGACTCGTAGTATGATCGCATGGCTAGACATGAGGACATTGTGAAAAACAAAGGGCCAAGGGACCAAATAGCACGGAAGACTAAAAGACAAACTAACTTGATTAATTTTGTCCAATTTTAATGTTTATGCTATTTACTATGCGAAAATAGTCCATTGGCAATCGTTAGTCATAAATAAGATCAACCACAATCAACGAGAAAGAACACATGTTAAGGTTAGCACAAAAAATCACATGAAACTAGAAAGACGAGTGGAATTCTAGAAGAGTTAGGATTCATGGGTATAAATAAATAAATAAAAATCTGTAATCCTATGTTATACGAGTTGACACAGATTAAAGGACTTGGCTAAGACTAGCTTGACACGAAAAGAAAAAAATAAAAATAAGAGGTTGTGCACTAAAAAGACACCTAAACTGGACAGGCTGTAGTATATCGGTTATAACTTTTAATCTGTGACTCTGATTTTGGCGAAACCAACGCCAAATAAAAGATAAAACTCAGGGCTATGACCAAAACAAGTTGACTCTTATGCAGAATACGGGAATAAAAATCCGGGTTGACTCAAAATAAATGAAAAAACCTATGAATCGACTCTAACAAAAAAAACAGGTTGGATAAGAGAAAAAAAAAGAGAAGAAAAAAAAAATAAAAAAATATGCACACATAAGCACATTGTCACGAATGATGCAAAGAAGTTCGCAACCTAAAGTCAAGATCTATGTTCCACTATGGTCAAGCTTATTTGGGTGTCAAATGGTACCATGGTTAAGAGTTTGGACGCGTTAGCAAGGCAGCCTCCCTTGAGGGTGTATGCCAACGGGCAGCTCCGCGAGTTCGTGATGAAATCGAACTCGACTCCATGGTTTGGGTGGATTTAGAAACTCGGATGAACCCTTATTGCCATGAGCGTTTTTGGGTTGATAGAGCTTAAATCCCCCGGGCTAGTCACTTACGTAGAACACTTACTATTGTGGAAAAATAGGTAACCTAAATTGCATATGCATATGTGACAATGCCAATTAAATTGCAGGAATACAATTCAAGAATCTTTCAAGTCTCATCCACTCATCTCAATTAAATACCGATCAATCAAATCGATAAATAACCAAGAATCCTCCCTAGTGGAGTCGCCAAATTGTAGGCGTCGTTTGAAGTGTGCCTACGTAAGCATATTGTGAATATGCTTGGCACTCATAGAAAGTGGGAATTGACATATACGATTAGGGTCACGATTAGGGACAAGGAAAAAAGGGAGCTGCCAACAAGTTTTTAAGGAACTTGTAAACCGTTAACGGATCATTTAACGTAACCACGATAAAGGGATAACGATAGGCAACAACGATTGACCCGTGAAGGTTACACCCCATTCATAATCCATGAGATTACTAACTCCATATGGTTCGGAACCACGAAAGGAGGATCGGGGATGATGGTACAAAGTGAGTCATGGAGTCACGTTCGCCCGTATTGGCCTTTACTCGATTCTTATTGTGAAAAGTATTCCTGCGATCTCAAAGGCATAAAAAGAAAGTATTCAATTTGCTCCAAAATATTATTATGCTAAATTGGTTTAATATTAATGCAACATGTTATTCTAAAATATTTGTGATCACTTCGATTTAATAACAAGATTAAAAAGGTACCTAAACCGGTTGTCCAAATTATCTTATTAGGCGTGATTTCAATTATATATTCCCTTTAAACATGAAATATGGTGATCATAAATAATAATAATAGAATCAAAATTAATATTGGAAGCAATATAACAATAATAACGTTAGTCAAATCAAATAATAATAATAATCATGATACTAGCAATATTAAAATAACAAGAGTAATTAAGTGATTAATTACTCACTTTCCGCGTTTTCTTGAAATTGCTATATCATGAATAAATTGTTAGTAACTTCAATAAAAATATTAATCAAATTGAAATTAAATTAACTAAAAAGGTAAAGTTGATTTGGTCCAAACCCTCATTTGATTCTACCTTTCACGCCTTGGTTTAAGTATAGAACTTCGGGTATTATATGGACTCCTTAGAGTGCTTAAGGGATATAAAATGAGAGAATAGGGTGGCTAGAATTTAGGCTAGAGCAAGAGAATAATTTTTGGTGTAGGGAGAGAGAATAATTTTTTGTGTAGAAGAGAGGAAGAGAGAATGATTTTATGATCAAGCTTGTTGATGATTGAAAAAGGGTGATATGACCTCTATTTATAGGGAAAAAAGAGGGGTCGAATCAAAACAAGATAAGAATTCGAATCGGATAAAACTCTTGCGATAGACAACAGTTTTTGCGGTTTTTGTTTTTATCATATCTTTTGATCCAGAAATTGGAATAAGATGAATAAGATATCGTTGGAAAGCTATTGAAGTCTACTTTCTAATTCAATTTGAATCAGATTAAAATATTTTTTAGAATAAAAGATATAGCCAAAATAGTGGGACGGTGTCAGTTTTGGATAGAGTTTCGTATTTCTTTTATATCTTTTTCGTTATAGCTCGGAATTAATATTATAATATATCATTGGAAAGATAATTGCAAAACCTATCCAACCATATAATAATTAGATAAAAACAGTCAGTGCCTCAAATAATTTCTGACTATCTTTGAACGTCTTTCAATTCGAATAGAATTAGGACTTTGAAACAGAAAAGTTTTATTCTATTTCAAACTCTTCAATCTTATCTTTTCAAAAAGGATAATTAAGATATTTTAGAAACTCATAGAAGCTTCCAATTAATCATAATTGGATTAGGAATGGGATTAAATCATTTGGACCCTCCACATGATCATTGGGTCGTAGGTAAGGTGGGCTTAGGTTCGGTTTAGACCCAGTTTCGTATTTTGGCAATAATTTATTCGTTATAACTCGGATTTGGGCTTATAATATATCGTTGGAAAGCTATTTTCAAGCCCCATCCAAAAATTTAATCATTGGACCCATATTATGGACCAAAATAAACTGGTCTAAATGTTTTTTAAAAAAGACACGAAATGAATGAATTTAATGGACACGAAATGAATTATTTTGGGTTTAAAGGCACGAAAAGAGGAAAATAAGTTATGATTTGGTAAAATAGGCTATGAATTAAATTGGTTTATGAAATATATTGAATGGAACATGGATTTAAGCATACTAAAGATTACATACTCAACCCGACCAATAATGACGGTGAAAGGTTGTTCATCATCAAGTTTGGTTTTGGGGAGACATTTTTAGGTGTCTACAGTACCCTTTAACACCCAAAAACTTGACCATAGTGGAACATAGAACTTGACTTTTGGTTGCGAACTTCATTGCATCATGCGTGACAATGTGCTTATGTGTGCATATTTTTATTTTATTTTATTTTTTCTTCTCTTTTTTTTCTTATCAAACCTTCTTTTTTTTATTATTAGAGTCGAGTCACAGTATTTATTTTTTAATTTTGAGTCAACCCGGATTTTTATTCCCGTATCCTGCTGATGTGTGTCATAAATGGCTCACATTTGATGAGCATTTATGTCCTTTTTGTCCTCTTTTCATTGCTTTCTTGCTCAATAAATGCTCGGTTTTATGCTTTTTCTCTCTATTCTACCTTTGTTCTCTTATTTTACGGCTTTTGAGCATTTCTATGGTTTTCTAGTATTTTCTCTTTTATTTCTTTTATTTTCGTTATTTTAGTTGCTTTCTCTTTATTTTAGATTTTATAGATTTAGTTTTATTTTATTTTAGTTTATTTGATTTTATTTTTATTTCATTTTCCTTACTTTATTTTATTTTCATTTTATTATATTTTCTTTCTTTTATTATTTTCATTTTCATTTTATTTCTTTTACTTTATTTGTCGGTTTTAGTTTTATTTTACTTTATTTTTATTCCTCGGTTTTATGTGCGTTTGTAGGTGTTGGTTCGAAGTCCAAATTGATGATAGCTACTGCACACTTGGGTCTTCGTCACCATCATGGTGATGATGGTCATGGTGACTATAGTAGGCAGCAACTTTCTCCTCTTCCCCTGCTCCACAAAGTTTCCCCTGCTCCTTGCTTCAACTTCAACTCCCTTGCTTTCCCCTGCTTCACAACAGCACGCAACAACACCAACAACAACCCCAATAACCACTCTAATTCCACCACCAATCGCAGCCACCACAAATCCCAGCCACCACTCACGCAACCTCCCTTATGACCTCCAATCGCAGCCACACAAATCAACCACAGCTGCTGTCCCTTTTACCTCCTCAACGGCAGCCACCAATTCCCGCAACACCACCACTCCACGCAGCCACCGCAGCCCTGTTCCACCAGCCACCAATTCAAGCAACAACAGCAGCAATAATTCCAGCCATTCCCGCAACCAATTGCGCCATCCTCGAAGCAATTCCCAGCCGCAGCAAACGCCTACCTCACCTCCGCAACCGCCGCTGCTCCTCCTACAATCGAACCTCAGAAGGTGCGGGCGCACATTCCATGAATGCGGCCGCACCCACCTGGGTTTGGTTCGAGCCGTTGATGGTGTGTGATTTGATGATGATGTGCGGCTTGATAGGTGCGTGCTGATGATGATGGGCCGTGAGAAACATGGGATAATTCCCTTTGATTGAAGCAGCATTTCCGATTCTTTCTATTTCTTTTTATTCTTTATTTTCTTTTTAATTTTAGTTTTCTTTTATTTTTCCTTTTCTTTCTTTTGTTTTATTTTATTTTTCTTTTCTTTTCTTTTCTTTTCCTTTTCCTTTTATTTTCTTTTCCATTTTCTTTTCTTTTATATTTTATTTTCTTTTAATCCTTGTATTTTATAAATACCCATTTTTGGGTAGAGAGAGAAACAATTAGAGAATTAGAAATAGAATTAGATCATATTCCTAGCTTAGTTGAGAGCTTCTCTCTCTAGTTTTTAGGGTTAATTTTAGGAGTAGATTTTAGAGAGAGAAAGTGAGGAATTTCAATGGTGATTGAGAGATTGAAGATTCAAATGTGACAATTGTATTGGAGATCTACTCTATTATCAATGAGCATTTCTAAACTCTATCTCATTTATTGCTTTGTTTAATATTCATTGTTTTGATTAATTGATTTGATTGGAATTTTATGATTTGATGATTGATTTTGGATATTCATGTTTGTATTGGAAGAATTGATGATAATGTTTGAGTAGTTGTTTGGTTAGGGATTTGGTGAAGCTTATATTATGTAATGGATTGATGTAGATTGGGGATTTTGATGGAGTTGATGATGTGATTAAATTGGTTAATTGATTATGTGCAAGTGTGTGTTTGATTTAGGCTTGATCACCCTAGTTATTCACACTAGATTGCATTGTAAGTTCACATTGATACGGACCATTGATTTGTGGCTTGCATTTACACGATTGAGGTGTCTTATGATGTTTCCTAGCTAGAGTTTATCGTAGTTGACGCTAGTTAGACCTCTAGGAGAATAGCTTGACATGCTCTTTTGGTTGCATGATTGATTTTCCCTCACATTGCTTGACTTAGTCAACTTTCCATTCCAATTTGCATCGTTCATTGCCATTATTTGCGGATCCTAATCCCTAGCTCTTATATTTGTTTGGTTTCCTCGTTTTAGTAGTTGTTAGAGCCACCTTTTATCTCTTGTCTTCGACCTAGCTTAGGCATATAATTGGAAGCACTTAGGCATTACCGTTCCTTTGGGTTCGACCCTTGACTTACCTCTATACTTGTATTTAGGTTTGTTGAGTGTTTATAAATTTTGTTTGGCTTAGGGAGAATTAGCCCAACGACCTAGTTTTCCCCACGTCACCTGCATAAGAGTCAACTTGTTTTGGTCATAGTTGGTGTTCTAGAAAGAGTTACGTGTCGTGCCACATATGGATCTGTAACCCCGAGTTTTATCTTTTATTTGGCGTTGTTTTCGCCATAATTAGAGTCACAAAACAAAAATTATAACCGATATACTACATCTTGTCCAGTCTAGGTGTCTTTTTAGTTTGCAACCTCTTATTTTTATTTTTTCTTTTCGTGTGAATCTAGTCTTAGCCAAGTCCTTTAATCCGTGTCAACTCGTTTAACATAGTATTATAGATTTTTATTTATTTATTTATTTATTTATTTATACCCATGGTCCTAACTCTTCTAGAATTCCACTCGTCTTCCTAGTTTCTTGTGTTTTATTGTGCTAATCTTAACATGTGTTCTTTGTCTTTGATTGTGGTTGATCTTATTTATGACTAATGATTGCCAATGGATCGTTTTGACCTAGTAAATAGCATAAACATTAAAATTGGACAAAATTAATCAAGTTAGTTTGTCTTTTAGTCTTCCGTGCTATTTGGTCCTTAGGTCCTTTGTTTTTCACAACGTCCTCATGTCTAGCCATGCGCTCATACCCTGAGTCTTAATAAACTCACCTAATAATACATGTTGAGTCGTTGCACACACTTTGTCTACGAGTATTGCACTATATTTCTTATGATCGTATACTAGGACCATGCATGCGTCGTTTTTCATCATAATAGGAATGAGTGGAGTATTTCACATTGGTTTTGAAAATTCTTTGATACACTCTTCCTTTCCAATTCGTGTATTGAGTCAATGCATTAAGTGAGCTCATTTCGTTCCATAGTACATGAGTTCAAGAATCTCTATGCAAGAGTTGGAAGAATAAGGGAACGTTATTCCTTCCTTCTTTTCTTCCAATCAAAGCATCAACAATAACAAAATTGTTGTCCCTCTTGGCAGTAACAAGTAATTTATAAGCATCCATGAAGACGAAGCCCATGACAAGTTTCCATACAAGATTTCATGCTTTTTTTTCATCTTTTGTTCCAACCCCTTTTCCCCTAATAATCTAGCATAGGTTCTCCTTATCCTTATGTCTCTATGCCATGTTCCATCAATAAGAATTTCTTACCTTTGCATTCGATCATATCATTCGCAAAAAAAAATTTAAAAAAAACAATTGCCGAACTAAACACAAGGTACACCAATGATTTGAGGCACCTTTGCAACCCAGTCATTCCCCTTAAACCATTTCAATCACATATCCATTTCTTCATCAACCACTTTGAGCCTCGTCTAACGTTTGGCCTTTATTTCTTCAACCCACATTCACATAACCCTGGGATGGGAAGGTGTTCAATTTGTGTAACATTCAAAAAGCAAGTTCAAATAAAAAAAAAGAATTAGTAAATAAAAAAAAACAATGTCTAAAGGCAAGTGTTCCAATGTCTTTGATATGAACACGTCTCGAATTGCGTCTCTCATCGAGTGCTTGGTACCATGCCTGAGAAACATGAATGCTAAGTGAGTGATGGACCACATGATCCGGGATTGCCTACATTGATTCTAATGACCAAAAAAAAAACAAAAAAAAAAGAAGAAGTTCAAACCTAAAAAAATATGTGAAAAATAAAACTTGTAAAGTTTTCAAAAACACAATTACACATCTCGGGGGGTTTCTCTCGGGTCTTGAGCCTTTTACCCCTTTCTTCCTTAAACCATTAGCTTAACCACATTATAACCCTAGAAAGACCTCTTTGAGGTGTACACACACTTGTGCAAAGTTCGGTTAGAGCTACGTTCGGCCTAATTCCTAACGGATACGTAGGCAACCTCACATTGAGGTGCGTCCACATTCATATTCATATCTATGCATAATCGAGTCAATGAATATCCATGTAACACCCCCGATTTACTAATTTATAATAAACAAGAATTAAAGGAAAATAAACAACCTTTAAATAAAATTGCGGAAGCATACACCTAAATCAGAGGTATTACCGCCACACTCGACAACCTGTCGAGTGTTAAGGCTTACAAAATCCCAATAATTACAACCCAATAAACTAGGTGAGCTATTTGTACAACTTTATAAACTCGTTATAACAAACTAATCGAAACACTTGAGCTCCTTTAGCTACGATCACCTGATAAACTTGCTAAAACAATCTTGTCTGCTCACCATTAAGGACGAATTCCAAAATAGATCGTCGCAGGGCCACCATAAGAAAAAGACATGGCCGCAAACACAAATAGCATAACAAAACAACACACACGTCAGCAAAAAGCTGAGTAATCACCATATATCATAATACAGAGTATAATAGAATGATTAACATTACTAGCTCAATTAAATAATGTAGTTCAAAACTACATAACACATTGTACTCTGAAAATAACCTCTATCAACTCAACCTTGAATAATAATAATCCTTTACTCAACTCATAACCAATAGTGTGCCATGCCCTTTGTTCTATACCTAGCCTTGGACATGGGTAATTCGAATAACAAACCAACAAGTATAAAAAACTTGAATACTCTCAATAACTTGAAAAACACCATAAACCAGACGACATACGGGCCAATTCCCACTGTAGGGGACCATAGAAAAAAATAAATAATAAAGATTGTACCTCATTCTTAACTCATGATTATTATCCTCTTACCAACATGCCAAGGACTAAGGTATATAACGCTGAGCCTCAAACCAAGCACAAAATAATAATTCTCAACCTTTTGATCTCAAACATCGATCAAATAATCTTTCACATGATAATAAATAATATCTCAATATTGGCACAAGTTCCCGATTCATATATGACGACATATTCGATTCACAAATATCTCAACTCTAATAGGGCTAATACTAGTACCCAAAATTAATTAATTCTCAATCCAAGATTTTATTGGTAACCCTAAAACCTCAAATAATAATACTCAATATTCGAATACAGTGTCACGACACAATTACCATAATCCACAAGTTCACATCAATTAAAGTCATACAAACTAAATGGCCATGGGGATCATATACGTAGCAATATAACTCCAATCATACGAAGTCACAGATCATCAAATACACAACAAAAAAGCACATCGTGAACTTATTTATTTCAAACTATTAGATTACAAATTTACAAACATGATTGTGGTATAATTAAACAGCAAACCAAAGATGGGTGTGATTACATATGCTATAATACAAACATCTCCCAAATAGATTCGTGTGATTACCTTCTGAAAACAACTAAGCAATATAAAGCACCATACTCCACTGATTCACGATTAACAACTCACGCAGTCACGCACAAGTGCTCCACCATCACAATTTAATCTCACGCACAAACTTGTACTTTTTTGGGAAAAGTGATAATAATGGATTTAATCAAGAGTTATCATGAAGATAATACATATTATAGGAATTCATGGCAATTATGGCTACTGCTAGATATAAGCCCATGAAAAAAGAATTTTTATACCAAAACTTACGGCTGTACAAATAAATAATAGGGTTAAAGTAGTTTATTTACGCTTTAAAATAAAGAGTCCTATCTAAACAAAAATATGAGATTAGGAAAGTTTTTTAATAAATAAAAATAAATTATATATAAAATCATAAAATATTCGGGTATTACAATCCAATGCTTACCCCTACCCATTTAGAGCTAGACTTGGGGGCTTGAATTGAACCCACATCACTTAGCTTACCCAACCTAACGAGAGTCATCATCTTTGAATCTTCTCACATCTATTTCCATCACCACAACCTTTGCAGCCAACCTTAGTATCACTTTCACACACTTCACTCACACATACATAGCCATATCATCTTTCCCTTTAAGAACCCTTTATCATGAAATCTTGTTTCAACACTGTGCATGTCATCATCTTTCAAGACAACATTCATTAGAAGAAACATTGTATACTTGCCAAGCTTCCTGACTTGAGCAATATTCATTGTTTCACGCATCGCATAATGTGCTGAGCAACATTTATACATCAAAGATCTGTAATCATGAAAAGCATATCGTGCTTAGCTCCTTGACCTAAGCAACATTCATTATGCGATACACATCGATCACTTCATCTATATACGTGCTTAGCTTCCAATCCTAAGCGACGTTCGAGATCATTTCTTTACACCATATATGATGCTTATCTCCATGACCCAAGTCAATTCATTTATCGTGTCACATGATGTAATTGTCCTTAGCCTCCTGGCTTGAGAACATACATCATGCATACAATATACTCAAGACGAGCAGTTCAATCTGACAAGAAGAAAATCCATGCGATTCATTTCGCTTTGCTGAACGAGGAAGTTTTAAACTTCATTTCCTTTTTCGTATTTTTCTTTTGGGGAAGTTCAAAAACTTTTTCAAATTTATTCATCGAGGGAAGTCCAAAAACAAAACTTTTTTTCACGTCTTTCTTTTTTTGGAGAAAATCGGTACCCTCCACTCATGACTAAAATGACGGAATTTTTTCCTTTTTGGTTGCTTATGTTTGCACACACACTCAACTTATACACACACATTCACAAGTCATACAAATGTCATGTCATGTCGTGTCAAGTCAAACTTGGTCAAGTTATTTGGTCAAGTCAATCAATGTCTATACGAGTCCCTTGGCAAATTTTATTTTGCAGGTCTAAATGAAAGACCACGTCCGGGGACAAATGGACCATCTACAGCCCATGTCCGGGGACAAGCGGACCATCTATATCCCACGTCCGGGGACAAGCGGACCATCTACAGCCCACGTTCGGGGACAAGCGAACCAACTACAGCCCACGTTCGGGGACAATCAAACCACCATCATTTCACGGCATAAGGTTCTCGATACACAGAGACTTGCAATTTAGTCATCAGACAAGTTTTTCCTTAAGCATGGAAAATTGTCGTCTATCGACTTTCCTCAAGCATGGAAAGTATCTCAACCGGTGGGTAACTTCAAGCATAGAAAACTGCCAACATCATCTGTCGACTTTCCTCAAGCATGAAAATTATAATCCGGTGGATTCCTTCAAGAATAGGAAGCTACCAAACTCATTTGTGATCGATACACTTGTGTTAGATATGCATTATATCCCTTTACTCTTTTATCTCTGGAACTAACATTCTTCTACAAGTATTGGCGTATACAGAGTGATTTAGGATCGTAGAACGTCTTAAATCATTCTCCGTTCCTATCGACTACTTTGACAATCGTTTTCGAAACTGACGTTTCTACAAACTCAGTCAAAGTGGGGGCTTCTGTAGACACCTAAAAATGTCTCCCCAAAACCAAACCCGATAATGAACAACCTTTCACCGCTATTATTGGTCGGGTTGAGTATGTAATCTTTAGAGTGCTTAAATCCATGTTCCATTCAATACATTACATAAACCAATCCAATTCATAGCCCGTTTCCCCAAATCATAACTTATTTTCCTCTTTTCGTGTCCTTTAGAATCATTCATTTCGTGTCCTTTTTATAAAAACATTAGATCAGTTTATTTTGGTCCAAAATCTGGGTCCAATTTTTAAATATTTGGATGGGGTTTGAAAAGAGCTTTCCAACGATATATTATACGCCCAAATCCAAGTTATGACGAATAAGTTATGGCCAAAATACTAAACTGGGTCTAAACCGAACCTAAGCCCACCTTACCTACGACCCAATGATCATGTGGAGGGTCTAAAGGATTTAATCCCACTCCTAATCCAATTAGGATTAATTGGAAGCTTCTATAAGTTTCTAAAAGATCCTAATTATCCTTTTTAAAAAGATAAGATTAAAGAGTTTGAAATAGAATAAACCTCCTCTAGTAATTCGATTCGAATTGAAAGACATTCAAAGATAGTTAGAAATTATTTTCGTGCTTCATAATTTTAATCTAATTCTTAGATGATTGGATAGCTCTTGAAATTATCTTTCCAATGATATATTATTATATTAATTCCGAGCTATAACGGAAAAGATATAAAGAAATACGAAACTCTATCCAAAATTGACATTGTCCCACTATTTCGGCCATATATTTTATTCTCTAAAATATTTCTATCTGATTCTAATTGGGTTAGAAAGTAGACTTCAAGAGCTTTCCAACGATATCTTATTCATCTTAGTCTGATTTCTGGATCAAAAGATACGATAAAAACAAAAACCACAAAAACTGCTGTCTATTGCAAGAGTTTTATCCGATTCGAATTCTTATCTTTTCTTGATTCGACCCCACTTTTTTCCTTATAAATAGAGGTCATATCTCCCGTTTTTCAATCATCAACAATCTTGATCACCAAATCATTCTCTCATTCTCTCTCCCTACACCAAAAATATTCTCTCCTCTCTCTCTTGCTCTATCCTAAATTCTAGCCACCCTATTCTATCATTTTATATCCCTTAAGCACTCTAAGGAGTCCATGCGATACCCGAAGTTCTATACTTAAACCAAGGCGTGAAAGATATAATTAACTGAGGGTTTGGACCAAATCAACTCTACGTTAATTTAATTTAATTACATTTGATTTATGTTTTCATTGAAGTTACTAACAATTTTTTCATGATGTAGCAATTTAAAGGAAACATGGAAAGTGAGTAATAAATACACTTAATTACTCTAATTTTTATTCTTATTGCTAGTATCATGATTAGGATTATTTTTATTTGATTTGGACTAATGCTATTATTGTTAAATTGCTTCCAATATTAATGTTCTATTATTATTTATAATCACCATATTGCATGTTAAAGGGAATATGTAATTGAATATCATGACTAATAAGATAATTTGGACAATCGGTTTAGGTTCCTTCAATCTTGTTATTAATCGAAGTGATCACAATATTTTAGAATAATGTGTGCATTAATATTCATCCAATTTAGCTAAATAATAGTTTGGAGCAAATTGAATATTTTGTTTGTATGCCTTTGAGATCGCAGGAATACTTTTCACAATAAGAATCGAGTAGAGGCCAATACAGGCGAATGTGACTCCATGACTCACTTCGTACCATCATCCCCGATCCTCCTTTCGTGGTTCCGAACCATATGGAGTTAGTAATATCATGGATTATGAATGGGGTGTAACCTTCACGGGTCAATCGTTGTTGCCTTTCGTTGTCCCTTTTCGTGGTTGCCTTTTATGATCCGTGAACGATTTACAAGTTCCTTAAAAACTTGTTGGCGGCTCCCTACTTTCCTTGTCCCTAATCGTGTCCCTAATCGTATATGTCAATTCCTACTTTTCTATGAGTCCCAAGCATATTCAGAACATGCTTTTACGTAGGCGCACTTAAAACGACGCATACAACCGCATTCATTACTTAGAGTCTAAGCTATCTCGAAACAAGAAATGTGAATAACTAGGAGATCAAACTAAGAACGAAATGGATTAAAATCAATATAACTAAGCACCAAAACTCAATGGTAAACTAAACATGCATGAATATCGAAGTAAAGCCCAATCTAACCACCATCCGGGGTTAATCGGTTTCTCCTAACATAGCCTCTATGTTTCCACACTAGAACCATATATAAGAAGGTGCAATCAAAGAACTATCGATAGTAATGATCTCAACTAAGTCAACTTCCGTTCCTTGTTAGCAAAGATTCACCTTTAATCAACTAACAATGTGCACTTGCAAGAAGATCAAAGAATATCAAGCATGCAAAGACTTTAATCACCATTAACATAACCTCAACATTATAAGCAGGAACAATTAGCAACTACACCATCCCCACACCCTTGGCTAGGTGACTACTCACAAATCATATTGAAGACAATATCAATCATCAAATAAATAAGCATCAACATGATCAATAAGCAAAGAAGGAAAATCATAGAAAATAAACAAAGTAAAAAATAAAGGTAAAGAGAAAGAGTAAGAGATTGCTCATTAATTTAAGATGAAGGTCTACAAAGGATTGAACAAACTCCTTCTTCAAAATCCAAGTTCATCAATAAAGAAACCACACTTTCTCTCTCTATCAATGAAGACTAATAGTGTTTCTCTCTATAGATTAAGCTAAAATATTGATAAGATAGATGATAATACAAACTTGAAATAGGAGGCTATATATATGCATCATAAAAGACGGAAATAAAACACCTAGGAGAGCCCTCTAGCAAGCTGTCGCCTCCAACCTGGGTACGGGGTTGCTTAACCCAGCAACCCGCGCCCGCGACCAAAGAAAGGAGATGCAATATCCTGCTGTAGAGAGGCCGCGACAAGATAACAGGGGAAGAAGAGCCTCGAAGAGCCGCGCCCGCAGGCCACAGAGGAGAGCCCTCTCCCGAGGCGCGGCGCGACATCTATTGAATGTTTGAGCTGATTGCATCTTCAAGGACCCGCGCCCGCGGCCTAAAGCTCTGCGCCCGCGGCTCTGTTCATTGCTTTAGTGCCTTCCTTGAGCATCAAATTTCCTCTTCATGGCTCGTCATGCATTCAAGGGTTTATTCGAAAGGGCCAAAAACCTACAACACAACGGAGAGACGCTAGAAAAACCAACAAAAGGGAAAAAGGAAAGGAAATACGAGAAAGGAAAGGAAAAAGCAAAACTAAGGTAAAAAAGCTTAAAGAGGCTTAAACAAGTGCAAATGAGGGGAGAAAACTTAGAGAAAAGGGATGGAAAAGTGTCATAAATGCCACTCGTCTGTTATTCATGTTTGGTTGATTTGATTTGTTTGGATTTTGATGTTTGATCTTTGATTAGAGTAAGTGTTCTTCATAGATTGTTGATTCTTGTTTTCCTTAATTGTTAGTTGATTTGATGATGTTGTTAGAGTAGTTGTTTGGTTAGGGATAGGGTGAAACTTGTATGATTGATTGATTGTGCTCAATTGGGGGAATTGTGTTGATTGAATGTTGAGATTAAGGTGATTAATGGAATTTTGCATGTGTGTAATTCGATTAGGCCTTGAGAATTATATACTAGATTGCATTGTAGGTTAGCATTGATATGGACAATTGGTTTGTGGCTTACATTTGTCGATTGAGTTGGCTTGTGACGTTCCTAGCTAGAGTTTCTCGTAGTTGACGCTAGTTAGACCTCTAGGAGAATAGTTTGTTGACTCTTATGATTGAGCTTGCCGTTAGTCTTCACAACCTTTGTTTTGCTCGTGTTTCCGAGTTGGTATGCTTGACATGATTACTCGTTGGTCCCCGTTCCTAGTGTTTTATTTCCTTAGTTAATTGTTTGTTAGTATTAATATTCTCTCTTACTTTCGTCTTTGACTAAGCTTAGGCACCCAAATCGAAAGCATTTGAACAGTTTGGGTTCAACCCTTGACTTACCTCTATACTTGTATTTAGGTTAGTTAAGTGTTATAAATTTTGTTTGACTTAGGGAGGATTAGTCTAACGACCTAGTTCACCCCACGTCAAAATGGCGTCGTTGCTGGGGAACGGTGTCTATGTTTGAGTGTTTTTTATTGCTTGAGTCTAGGTCTTTGGTTATACTTTTCTTTATTTGTTTTTGTTGGCTTTGTAAAAATGGCACGTTTTTCTTTTCCTGAATATGTTGGTGAGTATTTTCATTCCTATTTCCATAGACTTATAAGGTTCTTGAACTACAATCGTTGTAGTTGTTGGGTGGCTTGTGAGATTTGCTATTTTGGTCTGAATGAGCAAAATAGGATTGAAGTTGAATGCATAAATAATTATAGATTTAGAGCATTGTCAATTGATGATGCTTGGGAATTTTATGTTTGGTTTGCTTGGGATGTTCATAATAGGGGTAATCATATTTCTAATTTTGATGTACAATGTGTTAATTCTTCCAATGCTAGCATGATTTCCCAAGATTTGTCACATGATCCCATTAGTGAACCTAGAATAAATGCTTCCAATTCTATTTCCTCTTTTGTTCATGATAACGAAGTGCATGCTCATGTTAACAAATCTCACATGTTTGATTGTGCCCCCACCCCCCAATGTGATGTATATGCTCATGATTTCAATCTTGATTCTTCCTATCTTGGTTATACTTCTTCTTCTCTTGTTGAGCCTCAATCTTCTACACCTTTCGAATCTCTTATTGCTACTTTGGAAACTCAAATTAAGCATATTGAGCTTAGTGATGATCTTGGGCCTAAAAAGGAGTCGATTCTTAACTATATGAGAAGGTAATTAGAGGTGATGAAAAAGAGTGAGGAACGTCTTGAGGAGGGAAGAAAGAGAGGTAAAGAGCTAGAAAGCCAATTGTCATCTCTGATGCTTGTGTGTGAAAATTACAAATCCAATGTGTGTGTTGAGGATGATGATAATTTTAAGCAACCAAGAGTGTGTGAGGATCCTATTGTTAAGCATAGGAGTGAAGGAAAGGGAGTCGAGAGTGATGATGATTTTGATGATATTTTTAGTCTAGACATCTCTTCCTTTATTGATTGTGATGAGTCCTAAGTGTATGAATGTGACTCTTCTATCCATGAGTATTTGGACTCGTTAGAGGTTATGTCCAATGTGTTTATTGAGTGTATAAGGAATAACCATAGCCTTTTAAGCAAGTTCATTGAGGATGCTTCATGGGAGAGAGATAATTTTGATTTGAATTTGCATCAATTCATGCATGGTTTTGAGACTTTAGGCTTTAAGGAAGTTGAGGGAGTTGTTGTTCATGAAGGTAGTGGAGGAAATTATGTGGTTCCTCTTTGGAGTTGGATATTTGAGAGATATGGTGATCATGAGTGTTCCTCTTTTGAGGAATGTATGATTGATTTTCATGTCCTCATTGGCGATATGGGACCTTGTGTTGAGGGAGTAGCTACCCCTTTGCCTATTTCTCATACACCTTTCTCTCAAAAGTTTGACCACATCCCATATTGCCATATTTTTCTCCCTTCCTTTGTTGGTAAGCCTATTGGGAACCCCCTTGTCTATGATGATTTGTATGTGGCTCATTTGTCCTCGATTGAGGAAAAGGGTGATGTTGCCACCCAAAAATATTTAGAGGAGAGTTTTCCTTCTTTTTCTTCTTCTTCTTCTTCTTTTCCTTTTTCTTCTTATTTTGTTGAATTTTCTTTTGATTCTTCTTCATTCTCCAGGCATCTCTCTCCTCATAGGTGTGCACTATGCTTGTGGCATACCTTATTTTTATCATGTGCACACTTACTCTCTTATGAAATGTGTAGTAGTGCATTTGACAACCTCTTGCGTTCGTTGCAATATATTTTACTACAGCGGTCAAGCTTGGACCTTAAGCAAGCCTTTCTCGGGAAGTAATCCGTGTTTTATTGCTTTCATTTTATTTTCTTGTTAGAATAGATTTTTCTCTCATGGAAATGTTTGTGTGCCTTATGCTAGGTACATGACTTGATATACTTTGGTGCATTGGTTTGGATCAAGAATCATGGAAGGTTGACTCCTATTTTTGCTAGCACATGGAAACATGGTTCAATTCTTGGGAAATTAGCTTTGATAGGTTTAATTGGGTCATTTGCGGGTATTTACACCCACCTAATATCCGGTAATATCCTTCATCCCTCTTTCTCTAGTAGATGATGACTTGTTGGACATATGTTGGTTTGTTGGATTAATCTCCTTGTATCCGATAATATGTTGTTTGAGTGTATTGTCTCATTCAAGCTTGCGGGAGGGTATTCTATCATGTTTAGTGGGATTTTGATTCATATATGTTATGCACACTTGTATATGCTTTTGCATGTTCTTATATTTTCAAAATTTCCAAAAAGATTTTTGTTTCTATCAAGGCAAATTTGCAATGTGTTTTGTTTTGTTCTTGGTTTGGACATAATAACATTTGGTCTTGTATAATTGAATGCTATTCTTCTTAATTGGTAATGGTGTGCATGGTTTGAGAGTATGCTTGGTTGTAACTAGGATAAAGCATGCTAAGGTAGTTGGTTAGAACTAGTGGGAACATGAAGCCGGATTCTACTTGATCGATTGTGACATGTTTGGTAGTTGCTTCCTATAGTCGATTTGACACCAATAGTGAGTTTTTGCTACATCCGTGTGAGGTTTATTGTATTTCAGGCCTTCAACATATATTTGCATGAGCGGCATGCATCCTTGACTATTGCGAACCTAATCTAGAATCTTAACTCATAGTTCTTAAGACTGAGGCCAAACCATTAGGGAGGACAAAGGCATCTTTTAGGGGTGGTAATTTTTCTTTTTCTAGGATAGTTTCCTTCATTTTTTTGTCTTTTTGGGTTTACATTTGCCTATTTACTAACCATTTGAGCCTTTTCCTTTCTTTTCAAGCCACATATTTAGATTCTTGAGACTTTTGTTTCTTTTTGTTCCATTTTTGGTTTTTGTGAAGCAAATGGTCATATTTTGGAGATTGTGGTATATAAGTTTGGTTATTGGTTCAAAATGAAAGCAAGATCATCTTTTGTGTATATTTTGTGAATAATGGCAAGTGAATAAAAAATAATCGTCCAAAGTTAAAAAGGCAAGGACAAAGCAAGTGCAAACTTGGAAAAGCCGTCCATAGTTAAAAGAGGCGAGGATAAAGCACTATTGAAAAAAAAAATGAAAAATGAAAAATCGAAAAATATTTTGATGTGAGTATTCTCCCTTTTTGAGCATTGAGGACAGTGTTCCATTTAAGCTTGGGAGAAGCGTTCTCACACTTTTTGTGTATACGTTTGTGAGTATAGCTTTGAATAAGCTTGGGGGTGTTAGTTTGTTTTTGTTTGGTGATTACTTGACTTTGGTATTAAGATTTGGCCAATCTTTGCTTCACTATTAGGAAAACCACCAAATTTTAAACTTTAGCCTACCCTCACCATTTTGCCTTAACGTTACAACCTTGGAGAAAGACGTTTTGACCTAAGTGGTTGAGTCATTCATCGGGGGAGAGAAATATGAGTTTTAGCCTAAGGAGAAGGGATGCATAGTCAAGATGTCGAGTAGCCTAAAAATTCTCTTTTTCCGGTTCCTTCGAGGAATCATTGGGATGGTCACTAGAGGTTGATATGAGATTAGTAGGAAGAACGTGGTAAGATCGTTTGGGATGAAAGTGGATTGTGAAAGCTTGTTCCTATGCTTAGCATATTTATGTTTCAATCTACCTTGGGTATCTTGGAACGTCCACTCCTTACTTGTGTAGAAACATTTGCATTCATTTGTGCTTGTACATTTGGAAAAGTCCTATCATGAACATTTGTTTTTTTTTTTTTTTGCTTTCCTTTTGACTTGTTTTTCATGCTTTGCCTTGTTTGTATTATTATGAGAGTTATGGGTTAAACTTTTAGGAAACCCTTACGAGAGCATCACTCGTCCTCTAGGGCGATCTAGGGGTTTAAATGGCTTGTCTTTAGTTGCTAAAATTGACCGTGATTCCTACGAAAGTGAATTAGTGTATATTCTCATCTCGTCTCTTCTTTAGTTGCAAAAATTGACCGTGATTCCTACGAAAGTGAATTAGTTGCTAAAATTGACCGTGATTCCTACGAAAGTGAATTAGGGGTTTAAATGGCTTGGTTATGTTTTGCTCAAGGAAGAGCAAAAGATAAGCTTGGGGGCATTTGATGGGTGTCACAAATGGCACCCATTTGATGAGTATTTAGGTTGTTTTCATCCTCTTATTCATAGCTTTTTTGCTTAATAAATGCTTAGTTTTATGCTTTTCCTATTAGTTTTACCTTTCTTCTCTTATTTTGTAGCTTTCGTGTATTTCGTTGGTTTTCTAGTCTTTTCTCCTTTATTTTCTCTTTTAGAGAGATTTTAGAGAGAGAAACTCTAGGTTTTTAGTGAGAGAATTTCATGGTGGATTGTTGATGATTAAAGATTTCTACATTTTCTTTGATTTTTGATCAAGTTTGTAAGGATTCCTTTTCTTTAATTCAATCTATAGTTTGATCTTTAGTTTGATTTCATTTGTTTTATTGATTGTTTTAGTTTGATTGATTTGAGATTGATTTTAGCTTGTTTGATATGATCATGATGAATTT
Source organism: Chenopodium album (assembly GCF_948465745.1). Classification (NCBI taxonomy): domain Eukaryota; kingdom Viridiplantae; phylum Streptophyta; class Magnoliopsida; order Caryophyllales; family Amaranthaceae; genus Chenopodium; species Chenopodium album. The sequence goes on from NC_137859.1 coordinate 26,973,122, forward strand.
GTCCCTTATTTCATAGATTTAGGTTCTCTCCCACTTTCTGCAGTAATTAGTTTTTGCAATGCAAACGAATTATGATCCAAATGCAAAGGGAACTACATACTCTTTTCCAGGACTTGGACAAAATGGAATTTCTTACTGCATTTTATGGGAAATGTTATTGTCTCGTAATTGCAAAATCTAGTTCATTTTCACTTTGTTGCTTAGAGTATTTCCCACTACAACTTCAATTCTAACTTATTATAGGGAGTGTGTGGTTAATATTTAACCATGCTTTAGCTTATATTTCTAATGTTGAAATTAAGGGTACAATTTACAAATATGACTGAACTCATGGGCACCGTATAGAATATTTTATTTAGAAGGGCACAACGTAAAATTGGTAATAACTCAGGGGTACCACATACAAAAAACCCAAAAAATATTGACGAGCTTTTTTTTTTTTTTTTATTTTATTTATTTTTTTTTATGTAAATCTATTAACTATTACTAAAATAAAAACATTGCTGACCTAACTCTCTTCATAACTATATACATGTCACTTTTGTATGAAATTTTCTCAAATCTAAAACCATTGATGATGTCATTTTTTATGATATTGTTTTTTTTGAAAGGATATATATATTTTTTGTGATATTTCGTAAATAAGCTAAGTAGAATTTTTCAACAACTTTAATCTAGAAAATCTGAGTACAGCAAATTAAGTAGCAACTGTGTTTCTTTATTTTGATTTAAGGATCTAACATTTCCTCTCTTGATCAATTCCTTTACACCAATATTCAAACTTCCTGAAATTTCCTCTAATTTTCAAACACATTTTAAATTCTATTTGATTGATTGTTCATTTGAAGTCATTAATAAGAACCGAATGCTGTCAAGTTCTTTCTCCAATTCCATTAATTTATTGGAGAGAGAATTTGTTGGGGTTTTTCTAAGGTTGTGTGTGCAGTCTTTAAAATTATAAGCTTATGCTATCATTTTTGAATATGAAGAATGTTTAGGGTAATTTTTACCCATGCCACGTGGACCAGCCAGCAAGCGACACGTGTCAGCCCAAGATAAGTCTAAAATGGACCTATCCCCATTTGACACATTGCAGTCCTAAATATTGGGAGAAAAGACGGCCTTCAGGGCCCAAATCCCAAGAAAGATTCAATGGGGAGCAGCCCAATGGAATTAGATTAGAGTGACCTAGGAAAAGGCACATTTACCAATGACCCTATTGTAGGCGTCTTTCGAAGTGCGCCTACGTTAAAGCATGGGATAATATGTTTGGCACACTTGGGAAGTGAGAATTGACATATGCAATTAGGGACAACGATTAGAAACAAAGCAAAGTAGGGAGTTGCCAACAAGTTTTTAAGGAACTTGTACCGTTCATGGATCATTTATAGCAACCACGAATAAGGGACAACAATAAGCAACAACGATTGACCAGTGAAGGTTACACCCTATTCATAATCCATGAGATTAGCAACTTCATATGGTTCGGAACCACAAAAGGAGGATCGGGGATGATCGTACAAGGTAAGTCATGGAGTCACATTCGCCCGTATTGCTATCTACTCGATTCTTGTAGTGAAAAGTATTCCTGCGATGATCTCAAAGGCATACAAACAAAGAATCAATTTTCTCCAAACTAATATATATTAATCTAAATTTGTTGAATGTTAATGCAACATATAATTCTATAATACGTGATCGCTTGATTTAATAACAAGATTAAAAAGGAACCTAAACCGGTTATCCAAATTATTTTATTAGGCGTGATTTTCAGTTACATATTCCCTTTTACATATAATATGGTGATCATAATAACAATAGAATATACATTAAAATTGGAACCAATTTAACAATAATAATGTTAGTCAAATCAAATAATAACTCTAATCATGATACTTGTTTTGGGTGTTTTTGTCCCTCGGGAGAGTTACAGCTCGAAGACTGGTCTGGTGAGGCCTGTACCTGCAAAACAAACGGAGACACCATGTGGTAGGCGCTCCGCCTCCGACGATCATGTTAGTAACTTGAAAGGAGAGAAGAAGGTGCGGATATTTAGGTGGGGATCTGCTCGGATTCCAAGCTCAGATGTCTCTATCAAAGGGACAGTTTGTAATAAATGGTAGAACGTACCCTCCAAAACGAGGGGAATCTCCCTATTTATAGGGTCCTCGGGAATTGTGCCCCTGATTAGGTCACAGATCCCTAATCAGTGGTGGGCTGCGCCGTATTGCGGCTTTCTCGGGATTTGGGCCTGAAGGCAGTCATCCACTAAATATCTGGGATGACACGTGTCAAGTAGGGATAGGTCCACTTTTGACCACCCTGGGGCTGACACGTGTCACCCTTTGGTTGGTCCACATGGTTGGGTAAAATTACCCTAAACATTTGCCCCTCATAGATGTGACGTGGCACGCCACGTGGCATCTGTGACACGCGACACGCTCTTGTTGGTGGTAATTTTACCGCTAAAAATTTACTATTCACCATATGAGTAAATTACAGGATTGTCCCTGAATTTACCCTCCTTGTATAGCCGTTTACCCTCATTATTTTTGTACGTTTCACAAAAATTTTCAGAGAGAACTTTGAGAGAATCTTGAGAGAGAGCAGAAGTCACCCGTCTGAGTCAAGCACAAGTTAAGAAAACTCGTCCTCCTCAACACAGGCGGACCCGTCTACCTTCAGATATCAAATCTAAAGGTACCGTCTCTGACTCTCTCAGCTCTTTTTCATTTTACACCGCTTCTACATATTTCTTGCAATAAATGGATTCATCACCAACACACACGACACAACCTAGGTTAGAGTCCAGCCGGTCACCAGGGACGGCTGAGTCTAGGACTGGTAGTGCCGTCTTAGGGTGTTGGGACCACCCTTATGCTTGGATTCCGACCAATTGTGCGTCTATGCAGGACACAATGGCTCGGACTATGTAGACGGCACAAGATCCAAACTATAGGAGCGATGGAATTCACCCTGGTTGGGAAGCTTTTGCTAAGATGCACTATCTTAGCCGCAGCCCAGGCGGATACAGAGCGTGGTATACTCTAAAAACGTTCCCTCAATAAATGATGACCTAGGATAAGGTCTCAAAATTAGATGGCTGGAAGCATAGGTTCTACCTGCTGACGGCCCCATCCAGGCGGGAGAACTACGAGCTCCGCAAATACAATAAAAAGCCCGATCCACCGGGTCGGAAATGCTGTCTTCCCCGGATCCCAGATGAGCACTTTGATAAAATAATTAAGGCTGACTTCTTCGGCCTCACAGACGCTACATTGCAACCGGGGAGACAAGAAAAGTCCTCGAGAACTGGATCCCTAAGAGTGCTTGGCTTAGGGACTAATGCTTCCTAGCCGCCTGCAGGCTAGGGCACATGCTCACCAGATGTATGCGCCTGAATCAATATCCGTCTGTAGTACTTTTGTATCGAAATCGTTTTTGATGATGTACAAATCAATTCCTTTATGTTTTTTGTAGAAGAAGCCTTGAACGTGTTGCCAGACGAGAAGACCCCCAGACGGTCCTCAGCTCAAATCCGCCGAGATCTGGCGGAGGCACAGGCGGCCGAACTCAGGGCCAAGATAAACGTCTGACACTTTCTAGAATTTGCTTCAAAGTTATCTTTCTCCGACTGCTAACATTTACTTGTTTATTTTCTCAGGGAGGAGAGGTGGACAAGACGTTTGAGAAAAAGCTCAAACGGGCAAGGGAGGAGACCACCGCCTCCACCCCTAGCAAGACCGCTAAGAAGGCAGCCTCCACCGCAACTCCCAACGCCCCAGTCGGGAAGACTCAGATGCAGAAAGGGGGAAGAAAGGACAAGGTGGGTGGCGCTCTAGGCCTCGACCTTACCAACCCCCTATCTGCATCCGGGAGGTTCACCGCGCCTGCCAACGGCTCTCGCCTGGCCGGCTCTACAGGTAAGAATCCCCGGCTGAGCTGGGGTGGCCGTTGCGAGTGAAATCACACTCCCAGCAGACGTCATCCTCTGACGGTCGGAACCAGATTGGTGCTGCTTTAGTTTCACACTCTGACGCTGATTGTGGCGCAGATCAATCACCTCGCTGGCCAGACGTCCAGAAGCACGCCAAGGCCATGCTGGAGGCTGTGAGCAAGCGGGATAAGGATGCTATCCCGGGGATTGAGATGTTCAATCTTGAACGTATCTTGTCCCTCCTGGCTGAGGTAAGACACTTGAATGTTTTTGAATAATTTTTTCAACAAGTTTTTTCTCCGCCTGCAGTGCTAACCTTGTTTGCTTCTGCAGGCTCTTCTTCGGGTAGACGGGCTCAAGCGTCCTTATACCCGCAAGCGGGATGAGGTAAGACAGGCCAAGAAGTCCGCCACAGATGCCGATAATGTTGCTTTATACTCCTGTATCATTGACGAACTTGAAACTAAAGCAACCCAAATGACACAGGCGGCTAAGATTCAAGAGCTGGAGGCGGACTTGCGGACGGCCAAGCAGAGGGCGGAGGATGCTGAGTCAGCTTAGAAGCAGGCAGAGGAGGACCTCCCCAAGCTCAAAGAGGACCTCCAGAAGGCTCAGGTGGAAATGGAGAAACTTCAGGGTGTCTCGAAAGAGAACACTGATCAGAAGGCCAAGGTTGTTAGGCTTGAGAAGGAGGCGGCCAAAGCTCAAGATAACTTCCGAGCGACTTTGCAGGCGGATCAAAACCGCCTGGTTGCTGAGATGGCAGCCGACAGCGAAGCCATGATGAGGATCGCCTGGGCTGCCTTATATCCAAACAAGGATTACGGCGTCTGGGCTCTGGCTTACAAGTATGCCGAGGAAGTGGTGTACTTGAGAGAGAAGGGTGAGCCGGAGCCTGAGCCTTACCTCGCCTGGGCAAATACTAAGCACCCCGAGCTTGAGCTCCCCGCGACTGGTCACGCGCAAGAGGTTTCCTCAGATAATGAGGAAGAAGGGGAGAAGGACCAGGAGGGGCCGCCTGCTGCGGGGGTTTGATTTTCAGCGGTCGTGTGCCAATGTTTTTTTTTTATTTTTATCTGCGGCAGTATGCCACCAAACTTGCTTTTCCGGCCTGCGTACCGAGTATATTTGTATCTTTGCCGGCTGTGGGGCCGTGTTATTAAACAATTTCTTTTTCCCGGACGGGGTCCGGATAAGAATTGATCCACCACAGCCGTTTGGCTGGGTGGAAATTTAATGAATGCACTAACTGAGTCGGTTTTGATTACTTTACGCTTGTGTTTGCACTTCGATTTTTGCATTTTCAATTTTTTTGATTTTTGCCAAACTTATCAAAAGCATGCGGCGATCTCTGCCTAACTTATCAAAAGTATGCGACTGTCCTTGCCCCTGGACGGCTGTGTGGTTGGTTTCAAGTGGAGTTGGTTGATTGACTTGGGAACGTCTGATGCTGCAAAGAGCATGATACGTTTGTAAGTTGATCAATCACAGTAGTGATTGCCCCAAACCAAGTACACAACCGTACATTAACAGGCGTTCTAGTCACTAGCTAGACGTTGTTGACCGTCTAGGTAGAGATTGCATAGCCATTGCACAACTCTTTTGCCCCTAACGAGGATGTATGCAATTAAAAGCGAAAAATGCTAAGTGAGAACTTCAGTCGGTCTCCGACTGATGTCAATGGACTTCCGGGTTCCGAAACTTGGTCGTTCCTTAGACTGTCCGCCTGATGCATTGGTACGTAGAGTAAGCAGGTTGGCTTCTCTCTGCGACGATTGCACCCGGAGGGGTGTCGCCGGACGCCTTTGTCCATGTTAGGACAGGCGAATTTATGGGAAAAGCAGCCATCCGGCCATTGGCCTCTGGTCTTGTTTGAGACCGGCTGTATAGCCACTAAGTGGTTTTGTGCTTAGCTTAATTATCTGGCCATTGGCCTCTCATCAGACAGACGTAACAAGTGACCCGTTTGAGCAATGCTTCAGACGAGGTACAAAACAAAAAGATAAACAAAATTGGAAACAAAAAGCAATTCTTCATTAATTTACTTCTTGTTTACAAACATTACAAATCTCAAAAGTAGTATATTATCAAATTATCTACGTTACAAATCCTAGGCAGGCGCCTGCCGTCTGGAGTTTCCAGGCGGTAGGTGCCGTCTCTTACTTCTTCATAAATTTGGTAGGGGCCTTCCCAATTTGGAGTTAGCTTTCCAAGCTCATTGGCCCTACTGGTTGCCTCCATTTTCCGTAACACTAAGGCGTCCACTTTCAAAGGACGCTTGTGTACTTTCTTGTTGTAGGCTCTTGTCATTCTCAGACGGTAAATCTCATGACGCAAGGCGGCATTGCCCCTGCATTCTTGGAGTGAGTCCAATGCCAGGCGCATTGCCTCCCAGTTTGCCTCTTCATCATAAAGCATGACTCTGAGAGTCGGCTCATAGTGTTCAATGGGCAAGACGGCTTCAGAACCGTAAACCGTGAGAAATGGGATTTCACCGGTTGCCCCGTTTTCTGTTGTCTAGATGGCCCATAGGACATGGATTAATTCCTCAACTCATCAGCCACCGGCTCTTTCAATTTTCTTCTTAATGTCGTCTGAGATCAATTTGTTGAAGGCTTCAACTTGGCCGTTTGCTTAGGGTCGGCCGACTGATGCAAAATAACTTGAGATCCCTTGATCTCCCAACCAAGTTTTTAGCTGAGGCGTCTCAAACTAAGGACCATTATCAAACACCATGGACAAAGGAACCCCATATCGGGTGATAACATTCTTCCAGATGAAAGAGATGACGTCTGATGTCTTGATATTCTTTACCGCCTCAGCCTCTACCCACTTGGTAAAGTAATCCACAGCCATCAAGATGTAACGCTTTCTGCCTGGTGCAGGCGTGTAAGGACCGAAGATGTCCATGCCCAATTTTGCAAACGGGATTGGGCTGTGGATGGCCGTCAGATCAGTAGCCGGACGGTGAATAAGTTTGCCAAATCTTTGGCACTTGTCACATTTCTTCACCAACTCCTTGGCGTCTGCCTCCAGAGTGGGCCAAAAGTATGCCCGGATGGCATCCATCCAGGTAGAGCTTTGGTCCAGGATTCCAAAGGGATCTTCATAGATGCTTCTTTTTGAAAGAACTTCCCAAAAGACTAACCGAGGCGTATCATGGCAGGCGGAAGATGCAAGTTTTGACAGTGCATCCGCCTGGTTGTTATCAATCCTGGGTACTTGATTCAAATGAAACTCCTCAAGTGACCCAGCCTCCTCTTTGAGCGCCTGAAGATATTTGATCATAGCCGGGTGAGTTGCCTCAAATTTTCCCTCATACTAGCTAACGACCAACTGTGAATCAGAGTAGGCGTCAATTTTTGTTGCCCCTGCCGCCTTACACATGCGGATTCCGGCTAGCAGGGCTTCATATTCCGCCTCATTGTTTGAGGCCTGAAACTTGAACCGTAGTGCATACTCATATCTGTCCCCCTCAGGAGACTCGTAGATTATAACTGCACCACAGCCGTTCTTTGTAGAGCTCCCGTCTACATACACTTTCCAAACCTAATCAAGATTATCCGGAGCCACCGGACGGGTCATTTCAACAATAAAGTCGGCAAACGCTTGACCTTTCACTGCCTTCCTTGGTTCGTAAGTGATTTCAAGACTTTGCATTTCAATAGCCCATTTCAACATTTTGCCGGCTGACTCCAAGGTAGAAATTGGCCGCTTGAGTGGCTGGTCGGTGTAAATCACCACCGGATGAGCTAGAAAGTAAGGATTCAATTTTTTTAATGCCGTGTACAAAGCAAGGCCAAATTTTTCAACCATAGGGTACCGGAGTTCAGCATTTTTTAGAACATGGCTAATGAAGTAAACCGAGAGCTAAACGCCGTCTCGCTCAGCATGGAGAACGGCACTGAGAGCATGATCTGAGACGGCCAAATACATGTACAACGTCTCCCTAGGCAGAGGACTGACCAGCCTAGGCAGAGAATGCAAGTGCTCTTTTAGCTTCTGGAAAGCCGTCTCAGCATCGTCTCGCCATTCAAACCTGGTCTTCTTCCTGATTGCTTGGAAGAAGTAAAGGCATTTGTCGCCTGACCGGGTGAGGAACCTTCCCAAGGCGGCTAGGCAACCAGTTAGTCTCTGAACTTCCTTGACATAACGGGGTGACTTCATGTCAATTACCGCCTGTATCTTCTCTGGGTTAGCCTCTATCCCCCTTTGATCAATCAGGAATCCGAGAAACTTCCCATACTCAACACCAAAGACACATTTCTTGGGGTTTAACATGACCTTATGCCGCCTGAGGGTGATGAACGTTTCTCGAAGATCAGCAAGATGATCCGTATGTTGCTTGGATTTGACTATCATGTCATCGATGTACGCCACCACATTCCTCCCAATTTGATTAATGAAGACCGTATTATTTATCCGTTGGAAGGTGGCAGGCGCATTCTTCAAGACAAATGGCATCACAGTATAACAGAATAACCCCAAATCAGTGACGAAGGTCGTCTTCTCTTGATCTTTCTTCCAGAGGGGTATCTGATGGAAGCTGGAGTAGGCATCCATAAAGCTCATCAAGGCGTGACTAGTTGTAGAATGAACCAGACTGTCGATCTTTGGAAGCACCTTGTTGAGGTCTATGTAATCAACCCACATGCGCCAGGTCCCATTCGGTTTCTTAACAAGGACCACATTGGCCACCCAGTCGGGGAAATTACATAGCCGAATGAACCTAGCGTCTAGCAGCTTTTTGACTTCGGCAGCTGCCTCCTGACTTCTTTCCTCGCCATGGTTTCTTTTCTTTTGCTGGATGGACTTCTTTTTAGGATCCACAGCGAGTTTGTGGACAGCGAGATCCAAGCTGACGCCTGACATCTCTTCTACTTCAAAGGCGAAGATGTCTTTGAATTCTTTCAGCAGAAGGTGCAAGCTTGCACCCAGAGTCGCATAAGAAACCGTCCCAACCTTTAAAGTACGCTCTGGACGGCTGTCGCCCAGAGCGAGATCGACGTTTTCACCAGCCGGTTGGGGACGGAGCTCGTCTGACCGTTCCCCGGTCAGTGATTGCTATTTTTTCTCTTTTTTCACCTCCGCCAGCAGAGGCTCTTTTCTTTTCTTACCAACGGCTGGTGGGGCGGGATTGGCATCCTTGACGTTGTCAAGGTCTATTGGTTCCTGCTCTTGGCCGTTATAGGGAATATTTCAAGCATTATGATCCCAAACTTGAACCCCACTTTCATCATACACTAAAGTATGGTGGCGTTCCAAAGGGAAAGAAAAGAGAGCAAAAGAGTCCCCAACAAGTTTTAGGAACTTGTAAACCCAAAAGACAATCCAAAAGGACCATCAACTCCATAAGGTCTTGAACCAAATAGGGTTCGGGGATGAGGGTACGAATCCAATCTACAATAGAAAGGACCCGCCCTATAAAATAGGCCTCTACTTTGTTCTGCTCGTATTCATGTGTGCTTTTCGAATAACATACAAACATTATATTAAACCTAACTTGTTTATCTATGTTGGTTGAATATTAATGCACAAATAAACTATTATTGGCGATCACTTGAGTTAAAATCATATTAGCCTAAACAAGATAAATAATTATCTTATTAAGCGTGATTTCAAGTACAAATTCCCTTTAGCAAGCATAAAAGGTGTGATCAAGCAATAACAATAATATATCAAGCAACATAATAATAAGCAACATAATAACGACAATAATAATCATAATCATGATAAGGCATCATAAAGCTTAAAATAATAGCAACATCCCAGGCATGATACTAACAAGATTAATAACAAATCCTAGCATGTCACTAAACAATAAAGATCAAAGCTTTAAACCTAACATGGTACTAACATGATATTAGAAATAATAAAGAGCATCCTAAACATGATATTAGAAAGCAATAAATAACATCCTAACATGATACTAGGAATTAATAAATAATAATAAACATGCTTTCTACATTGTGAAAGAAATAGAGAGTAAGCTAATCTACTTACTTTAAAGCCTCGTACCTCTTTCTAATAACAAAATACACAAGTTAGTGAACTTCAATGAAAATAATAAATCAAAGAATTAAATTAAATTATTGAAAGAAAGAGTTAAAAAGGTTAGACTTGATTTGGGACCAAACCCTCAGAAAATATTAAACCTTGCACGTCTAGGGTGAAGGCAACTTCGAACTTGGCTATGTAATTCTACGTCTTGTGAATGCGGAATATTGTATTTGTAAAAAGGGTTGGTTTAGAAAGAGAGAGAGAGAGAACAAGAATTGAGTAATTCTTGATGAGAGTTGATTATAGATGAGAATTGATTGGGAAAATTGATGATTAAAAACAGAGGTCGAGGACCTTATTTATAGGAAAATAGTCCGAAAAATCATAAAATTTGATAAGGAATAAATCTCCACTCTGTCGCCAGAAAACTAGACCTGTCGCCAGAAATTTATCTTGTCGCGAGGCGACAGGCTTGTCGTTTCGCGACAAGACAGTTTTTTGCAGATTTTGTTTTTATCATATCTTTTGATCTAGAATTAATAAGTGATATAATATGTCGTTGGAAAGCTCTTGAAGTCTACTTTCTAATGCAATTAGAATCAGATTAAAATCCTTTGGAGATAAAAAGATATGGCCGAAATAGTGCAAGGGTGTCAATTTTGAATAAAGTTTCGTATATCTTTCATATCATTTTCGTTATAGCTCGGATTTATTGTTATAATATATCATTGGAAAGATAATTTCAAGATCTATCCAACCATATAAATTTTGGATAAAAAATATGAAGCACATAAATAATATCTGACTATCTTTGAACATCTATAAATCCGAATAGAATTAGGAAAGTTTTAAAAAAGGAAAGTTTATATTCAAATCGAATTCCATGATCTTATCTTTTCAAAAAAGGATAATTAAGATATTTTAGAAACTTATAGAAGATTCTAATCAATCCTAATTAGTTTAGGAATAGGATTAAACCTGTGGACCCTCCTCATGATCATTGGGTCGTAGGTAAAATTCGGTTTGGGCCCAGTTTAGTATTTTGGCTATAAATTCCTCTTTATTCATCGGAATTGGGCTTATAATATATAATGTTGGAAAGGTCTTTTAAAGCCCCATCCAACTACACCATTATTGGACCCTTCTCATGGACCAAACTAAACTGGAAAAGACGTATTCATAAAATAGAGTGGGTTTTCGAAAACAGAAATTAAAGAAAGAATTTTAACAAAAACTAACCGCAACACTAGACTTTTCACACTTTCACCTCATTCAATTATGGTTTGATGTGACAGGTATTCATCACTGGGTTTGGTTTTGGGGAGACACAAATGGGTGTCTACAGAAGCCCCCACTTTGACTGAGTTTAGAGAAACGAATGTTTTGAAAACAAAAGTCAAAGTAGCGATAGGGACGGAGAATGATTCAGAACGTTCTGCGATCCCAAATCATTCTTATAACGCCGATACCTGCAAAACAATGTTAGTTAAACAAATAATAGAGTTAAGAAACACGTATCTTGCACCGTCGAGCACATGTCTCTGGAAGTAACCATTTTGTTGTTGCTTTTGTTGTTTGTGACAACCTCCACAGTATCTCGTGAACGCCATCATTGAAGGTAACCATACATTGTCATCTTCAATACTTCTTGGTGACAATCCTCCATAGTATTTTGGGAATATCTGTATGTCGTCATCTTCAGGGTTTGTGACAACTCTCCACATCATAGGGAACGTTGTCTATCATTGCTGCTACATCTCGAGCTTTTCCTTAAATCATAGTGATAACTTTCACAATCTTAGCTAATGTCGTCGAAGACCGCCTCATCACAAACCGCCCTTCTCAAATATAGGTGACAACTTCCACAATCTTAGCGAATGTTGTCGAAGACAACCTCATCACGAACTGCTCTTCTAAAATATAGGTGACAACTTCCACAATCTTAGCGAATGTTGTCGAAGACAACCTCATCACGAACTGCTCTTCTCAAATATAAGTGACAACTTCCACAATCTTAGTGAATTTCGTCGAAGAACGCCTCATCACGGACCGCTCTTCTCAAATATAAGTGACAACTTCCACAATCTTAGCAAACATTGTCGAAGATCGCCATCTCGTGCTATGTTCTCAAATCTTGGTGACAACTTCCACAATCTTAGCGGACGTTGTCGAAGATTGCTCATCTCGTGCTATCTTCTCAAATCAAGTGATAACCTTCACAATCTTAGCGAAAGCTATCAAAGACCGCTTCATCTTGAATCGTTCTTTTCAAATAATAACCTCCCCAATCATAGTGAAAGCTATTGAAGGTCGCTTCATCTCAAACCGTCATTCTTAAATCCAAGTAATTGAATCTTTTTAATCTTAAAGCCCCCTGTTGAAGGCTTCATCATCTCGAATCTTCAAACCTTCTTCCATCCTAGGAAATCGTTGTGAACCGTTACTTTGGTGCTTGCGATGAGCCAATACTTAGGCGCTTTAAGCTAAGTGAGACGATCTTTTGTCAAGTCGATCACTTATTGTTGTTTTAATCGAGCCGATTAATAAATCATATCAAATTGCTTATAGGGGCTAACTGGCGTACCAAGGAACGCAAAATTGCTGAGCCAGGTCTATATGACCACATCATGAAGCCACGTGACCTGTCGCCGCATCAGCGCAAGCCAAAACCTTCTGTCGGCGCGATATCGTTCTGTCGCCAGGCGACAAACTTGTCGTTTGGCGACAAATTTCTTTTTCATTTCTACCGCTGCTGCTGCTGTTCATTGCTCGGTTTCGCTCTGAACATTTAATTAGGTCGTTTCCTTACGACCAAATCTGCTCAAATCTTTTGGAAATTAAAGCTATTCATAATTTTGCTTAAACTTCTCTTATCTTGGAAGAATCTCGTATATCTATATTTGCGTTCTAAAAAAAAATCGGAAATATTGTTGCTCGCTGGAATGTACCTGCATCTATATTTTGGACTATAGGACTTTGCTAATCTTTTATTATCTTAGGGTTGACCTAAGGCTTAGTGTTGCTTGACTCATTGATTTGACATGACTCAACTCAAAGCGTTTGACACATGTGTTAGCTAGACTCCACTCGATGTGATATGACACGACATGACTCAATGTACATGACTTGTGTGTGATGTAAGACTCGAAAATGCAAAAAGGCAAAAATTTTCTGTCATTTTCGTGGAGGGTACTGACTTTCTCCCGAAAAAGAAAGACGCAAAAAAAAAAAAAGAATCGAAGTGTTTGATGGTGCATGTTGAATGAGCTTAATCAAGTATATGCATTCGATACTATCTCTCAAGGTACAAGCTAAGGAGTAACCCATCCTAAACTATCTTAGTTGACTTGATTATGAATGTATTTAGGTAACTTAGGCACGGAGGCTAAGCACTTCATACTTTGATACAATGATGATTATGAGTGATGTGTGATATGACAAGGCATGCTTCAACGTTGTGTTAAGATTTCATGACAAAAGGTTCCTAATTGGAAGTCTATTTGGTCATGTATCTGTGATGTGTGTGAAAGTGACACTAAGGTTAAGCTACAAAGGCTCACGGTGTGGAAAAGTATTATTTGATATGAGTCAAATAATGATGACTCTTAGGCTAGGTAGGCTAATGATGTAATGATCAAGCCCCCAAGTCTAGCTCTAAGTAAATAAGGATGAACATTGGAGATCCCTTGATATGATCATGGTGTGGGTGTGTGAATGTGAAAATGAATGCATTTTTATTATGGCCGCACCCCAATGTGAGGTTGCCTATGTATCCGTTAGGAATCAGGAAAAACGTAGCTCTAGCCAAACCTTGCACAAGTGTATGTTTACCTCAAAAAGGTCGTTTAAGGGTTGTTACGTGGTTAGGCTAAAGGTTAGAGAAGAAGGGGATAAAGACTCAAGACCCTAGATAAGCCCCCAAGGTGTGCAACCTTGCTTTTGAATCTTTGTATTTTTATGCTTGAGGTTTCTCTTTTTTGAGCTCTTTTTTTTTGTTTATTTTTGCTCTATCTTTTTGATTTTGCATTTTTTTTTATTTTGAATCTTTTTGTAAGTGTGGGCAATCTCAATCATGTGGTCTATCTCTCACTTGGCATTCATGAATCTCAGGCACGGTACCGACCATCTCACTTGGCATTCATGTATCTCAGGCACGGTACCGAGCACTCGGTAAGAGACGCAATGTGAGACATGTTCTTATCAAAGATATTTTCATACCATAGACATTGGAACACTTGCCCTTTTGTACACTTTTATTTTTTATTTTTTATTTTATTTTATTCTTTTGACATCACTCAAGCTTTCATATTTGTAAATTGCATAAGTTACACACCATCCCATCCCAAGGTGAGGTAGATGTGTCTAGAAGAAAGAAAGGTCTATCGTTAGACGAGGCTCAAAGTGTTTTATCAAAAAAGGATTGTATATTTGAAGTGTAAATGGTAAAAGTGATAAGATATGGCTACAAGAGGTGCCTCAAATCATTGGTATACCTTGTGCTTAGTTCGATGATTTTTTATTTATTTTTTATTTTAATAATGCAATGTAATGATCATATGCAAGAAAAAAAAATGCTCATTTTATTAAAAGGAAAAAAGTAAATGAAAGTCCTACAAAGTAAAAACTAGGGGAAAATGAAAGGTGCCTATGCTAGACTTATTGGGGAAAAGAATAAAAAAGAAATAGAAAAAAGAGGTCACGAAATCTTGTCGTTAAAGCTCGCTTCTTGTCTTGTGCTTTATCATCACCCGGTCTTCTTTCCGACTGGAGGTATAGGAAGCTTGTTATTGTCGATCAAATATTGGATGGCCTCCTTTAGCTTCCAACAGCTCTCAGTAGTATGACCCCTACCTTGATGGTACTTGTAATGTGCATTTGGATTCCAACTAGGCAATCTCTGTTTAGGTGCGGGATCTTGAATAGGTCCAATGGGAGTAATGAGCCCCTTAGTATGGAGTCGATCGAAGGCAACATCATAGCTCATCCCAATAGGGGTGAATTCTTTCCTTAATTCTTTCTTAGATTCTTGGTTATTCATAGCTAAGACTTCATTGAGGTCAAAGGTACTAACATTGTTACTAGAGTGGGTGCTTTCGGAAGAAGAAGGATTGTCGTTCTTCTTTCCTTTCCAGCCATTGTGGTTACTATTGTTAGTAGCTTTTTGCTTTGCAAGGTCATCTTCAATCTCTATGCCTATGTCGTAGACTACCTTGAAAGTGTTCAAGTTGTGTTGATTCTCAAATGTTTTGAAAACTTCTCTTGGAAATTCTTGATAAACAACCTCACAGACTCCTTCTCAGTAGGGACTTCAATCATATTAGCGGAAGTTTCCCTCCACTTGTTGAAAAAGGAAATGAAACTTTCATTTCCTTTTTGTCTTAGCATCTCAAGCTGTCTATGGTCAGTTTCAACTTGAATGTTACATTTATATCTATTGATGAAAGCATTTTTTATTTCATCCCAATTGAAGGTCTTCTCTTTGTCAAGAGAAAAGTACCATTGTTGACACACAACTTCTAATGATAAAGAGAATACAGAATGAAATACCTTCTTATCCATTCCCTTAATATTCATTATGGTTTCAAAAGCTCTTAAATGAAAATAAGGGTTGTCCATAGGCTTGAATTTAGGGATGTCATTGGCATTGAACTTCTGCGGAAGAAGATCCTTATCCACCGAGACCCCTTGTGAACTAATGCCCTGGAACCTATAATCATTAGATAGTTTACTCACAATTTCCTGGATAAGATTCATTTGTTGTTGTTTTACAGGGTCATTAACTTGAAGAGTTAAACCCTTCAATATCTCAGCCAAGTTTGCTACCTCTCCCTTAACTTTATTGAGTTCTTCTTGACTTGCCATTATCTTCCTAGCTTTCCTTTTCTTACCGATGGGTTTGTCAAAAAGTGCTACTTGAATGAAAGTGTTGTCCTTTATTAATCGCCCTTCTCTCCTTGACCAAGTACTGTAGAAAGGGAAATTAGGGATAAGTTTTATACCAATTATTTTGACTCAAGCTTTATTCAACATGAAATAGATGGGAAAAGATTATGGAAGAGTGAGAAGTATGATATGCATGGGGAAAGAATGTAGTGAGTGGGAAGATGATGGAGATGGAGAAATATGGAAGAATTAGGAATAGAATG
Organism: Chenopodium album; assembly: GCF_948465745.1. Taxonomy (NCBI): domain Eukaryota; kingdom Viridiplantae; phylum Streptophyta; class Magnoliopsida; order Caryophyllales; family Amaranthaceae; genus Chenopodium; species Chenopodium album. The sequence goes on from NC_137859.1 coordinate 26,989,205, forward strand.
GACCCCCGACACAAATGACGGAAAAATGACTCATGCATGAACCTAAGACATGGTCATGGTGAGATGTACAAAGTGTGTACTAAGACTAATGAGTGTAGGTGACATGTTAAGACTTGTGTCATGACCATGTGGCTAGACTATGTGACTAGACTTAAGCAAAGACTAAATTAAGACTTCACGTATATGCATTAAACTGGATAGGCTGTGGTATTTTAGTCATAACGTTTAATCAGTGACTCTGATTGGGACAAAACTAACGCCTAATTAAAGATAAAACTCGGGGCTACAGATCCATAGGTTATTAGACTCGTAGTTCTTCCTAGAACTCCGGCTATGACCAAAACAAGTTGACGCATGTGCAGTATACGAAAATAAAAATCCGAGTTGACTAAAAGGAATTATGACTCGATTTTAGGCTTGTTCATTAGTCCAAATTAATTAATTAATTAATTAAACAAAGTCCTTTAGTCATTTTTCAATTTATTTAATCTTAACCACAAGTCAAACAAACGGTTAACACATATATAGTATGCACAAACAAGGATGCACAAGTAGTTCATATAGTCACAAAATGATGCAATGAGTTTGCAACCTAACCATGGCTCTAGTTCTCTAAAGTTCAAGGATATGGGTTAAGTCAAAAGGGTCCATGGTTATGAATCCGTATGCATTGCACACAAGCCTACCGTAAGGGTTGGTGCGAGTGGACGGGACTGATGAGTGTCATTTATGGCACTCATAGGGTGGTCTTTTAGGTTATTTCTTTCCCTTTTTAAAGCTTTCTTCTCTTAATTTTGGTCCTTTTTCCTTTAGTTTCTCCTTTTTCCTCTTTTCTTTATGATTCTCGTGTTTTTATCGTGGTTTCCTTTATTTTGCTCTTTTTCCCTTTTATTTCCTTCCTTTGTTTACTTGTGTAGGTATTGTGAGATTCACCTTGGCAAAGGATGCAATTCGGGACCTCAATGATCAACCAAGGAAGAAGCATTTGGCTAGAGAGGGCTTAGAGAGGCCTCGGAGAGGTCTCCAAGGTATTTCCAGCAGGCCGCGGGCGCGGGCCATCTTGCCGCGGACGCGGGCCAAGATGCTCAAAAGTGTTAAAATGAGGCAGGAACTTGCCGCGGTTGCCCGAGGGCTTCCCGCGGGCGCGGGCAAAATGGAGAGGCCTCTCCACTCAGAGAGACCGCGACCCCCTGATCAGCCTTTAGGAGCAGGGGATCATGCCGCGGGCGCGGGGGTCATTGCCGCGGGCGCGGTTCCCTGATACCGCAGGCGCGGGTACTGCCCAAATAGCCCGCGGAGGGTTCCGTATCCATTTCTCCGCGGGCGCGGATCTATCGGTAGAGGGCGCGGGAGCTGCCGTTTTCTTCTTAGCTTATAAATAGAATTGTATTTCCTTTTTGAATCCAACTTTTTGATAATATTTCATTAGCTTAGTTTTAGAGAGAGAATCTACAGAGAAGTTCTTGGTTTTGGATTTGTAACTCAACATTTGATCAATCAAGTTTGGATTTCTTCATTTTCAATCATCAATATTAGTGAGAATCTCTTCCTTCTTTCATCTCTTACTTACTTGCTATTTGATTTTTGCTTGATGCTTGTTTTTCTTTGGATTTGAGTTTGATATTATTGAATACCTTGATTTCTATTAGATTTTGATATAGAATGATGATCAATGCAATTTCTAGTCATTTGTTCTTGAATTTCACCATGATTAGTGAGTAGATTAGTTGCTAGGGAAAGGGGGAAGCATGTTTGATTAATGGATTTTCTAGTCGATGCTCTATGATTGATTGATTTGTTGCAATTAAATTGGTTGACATAGTTTTGCATGAGATTGATTAGATTAGGATTGATCACCCTATAAGATTAATCTAGATTGCATTGCAACTCTTAATGACATGACCAATTGATTTGAAGGTTGCTCTAATTGATTGAGTTTGCTTGTGATTCTTCTTAGTTTGCCTTTTATAGTGACCACTAGATTGGCCTATAGGAGATACCATTTGAACTCTCTTGATTGCTACTATTGTTTGTCCATTGCAATACTTGAATTAATTGATTGAGCTTTAAACTAGCATTATCATTGATCTTGCATGTGGAACCCATATCCCTAGTGTTTCGACCTTTGATTACTTGTTAAATTTGATTTAGTTCATTTAAGTACCAACCATAATCTAAATTTCGACTTCGAGGTAGCTTGACTTAGACTTTTATTTTCATCATTGCATTCCCTTGGGATCGACCCTTAATTTGCCCTATATTCATATGAGGTTGGTTAGGTGTTTACAAATTTAGTTTGACTTGGGCAAAGGGTAGATAACGACATGCATTTTCCTCTTGTCAAAATGGCGCCGTTGCCGGGGACTGCTATTGGTGCTTAGCTTTTGTTGTTGAGTCTACTTCATTTTATTTGAAAAAAAAAATACAAAAAGATTTTGTTTCTTTAGGCTACACTTGTAGCCGTGCTACTAATATTTTCTTTGAGTTTTGCATGCATAAAACCCGTGATCGTTCCATTGTTCCCCTTGATCCGGAAATTGAGAGAACTCTTTCAAGAAGAAGAGTGGCTAATAGATCCTTGGGTTATAGTTCTTTAAGCGAAGAAGAGATTCAAGAAGAGCAAGGCATGGGTGAAAATCCTAGAGTGGCCTTGAAGGAGCTTGGAGTGCCCGGGGCATATAGGTTTGAGAGCGGCATAGCTCCACCTACTACACCGGTAAATGACTTCGAAATTTGGCCGGCAATGATCACCTTGATTGAGAGAAGACAATATAGTGGGGCTAAGAATTAGAGACCATTGAACCATCTTAAGGAGTTTGAAAAATATTGCAACACCATCAAAGTCAATGGGGTTTCTCAAGAATTCATCCGCCTCAAGTTGTTCCCTTTCTCTCTCATAGGAAGATCTTTGGAGTGGCTAGAAAAAGAGGTGAAGCCCAACTCCTTAAGAACTTGGGACGATGTCACAAAGGCCTTCTTGTCCCGCTTCTACCCTCAAAAGAAGACGGCGGAGGCAAGAGCCTTGATTCAAGGGTTCAAGCAAAGGCCAAGTGAAAGCCTTTACGAAGCATGGGAGAGATTTAAAGAGTATCAAAGGGCGTGCCCTTACCACGGAATCCCAACATACCAAATGATCCAAATCTTCTATGGAGGGGCCGGGGGCCCTATTGATGGAGAGGAGAATGGTAGGTCGTTGGGCTACCACCCCACCCTATCAAACAATATTTGTAGCTTAACTAACCCCTATTTAGCTTAGTGGCAAGTCAAGGTCGAACCCAAGGGAATGGATATCAAGTGCACGATGTCTAAATCAAGCTATTTCGGAATCAAGAAGGGGTTTGAGGTAGAACTAAGGCTAAACTAGGTAATGCAAACTTGTATAAAATCAATCTAAGACACTAGGGCAATGGATCCACATGCAATCATAATGGAATCGGTAATTTGGGAGGTCAAACCGACTAAGTCAAGCGATATGAAGGAAAATCATCATGTATCCAAAAGAGCATACTAAGGTGGTTCACCTGGAGGTCTAACTAGCGTCAACTACGCTAAACACTACCTAGGGAACGTCACAAAGCACCTCAATCGTGAAATTGCAAGTTCACTAATCAATGGTCCGTATCATAGCAAGCTTAAAATGCAATCTAGTGTATTAATCAAAGATGGCCAAACCTCAATTAATCACACACATGCACATGAAAGATCAACCAAATTTAATCATATCATCAACTCCATCAATTATCCCCAAATTACACTATTCCATCATTCATACATGCTTCACCATCTCCCTAGCTAGGAAACTACTCACTAGCCATAGGAATGGAGATCAAAACTACAACATTCATCAAATTCATCATCAACATGCTTGAATTCAAAGATTAAACCAACAATCAATCAAAATTCAATCCATAACCAAATCAATCATCAACAACATGAAAAACTAATGAAATCAACTAAAATCAAACTTGTATTGAGATTAAGAAGAAGATCCTTACAAAACTTTGATCAAAAGATCAAATACAATGATGAATTCTTGAACAAACACCAAAGATCATGAGTTTCTCTCTCTAAAATTCTCCCAAAAACTAACTATCCAATTCAAACTAAAAACTTACTTTCTAAAAATAGGTAGAAATAACTATATATACAAGGAGGAGGTCGGTAATGACGCCCAAAAATAGACCCATGTAAGTGCGGGCGCTCGGAGGAGGGAGAATGGCGCGCACGGGACACACCCAGGCAGGTGCGCCCGCACGCACCTGGTGTGCGGCCGCACACGACCAATGTACGGCCGCACACTCCCTTAGTGCGCCCGCACATAGCTGGGTTTCCCCCCTTCTTCTCTTCGTCCTAGCTCAAGTGGTGCACGCATCCAGGATGATGATGATGGAGGACAAAGTGGGCAGAAACTTTCTTGAATTTCTTGAAGAATAAAAGCCATGAGTAAGGCATAAACAAAGCCTTGAAGCTTGCCCCTTGGATCCACCTTTGACTTGGAACCTCTTGCACCTTCTTTAGGCATAAAAGCAATGAAAAATCGTAGAGAGGAGGCTCGGGAATTCTTGGAAAATCAATTACCACCTACAAGCAAAAGATAAAAAGCAAGTAAAAGAGAAAAATAACAAGTAAACTAGAAAAAGACATGAAAAAGAGAAACTAACTACAAAAAGCATAAAATGAAGAAAACAAGAATAAAACTAAGGAAAACTAAAGAAAAGAGAGATAAAATGAAATAAAAATCATCCAAAAAGGAACCAATTGAGTGCCAAAAATGTCACTCATCAAATTCCCCCAAGCTAAACTTTTGCTCGTCCTCGAGCAAAACAAAGCAAGAAAAAGAGAGGATGAAAATATTATTAAAAACGAAAAAGAAAGACTCAAGATAAGAATATACACTAAAACTCATTGTCGTAGGAATCACGGTTGTTTTTAGCTACAACAAGCCCTTTAAACCCCAAAGTCGCCTACGAGGACGAGTGAGGTCTTGTAAGGGTATCCTAAGAGTTTGACCCATAACTCTCCACCAAACATCAATGAGGCAAACCATAGAATTAAAAGAAAAAAAATGAAATAAAAACAAACCTTTACGAAATGAATCAACATAAAGACTATAAAGCAAATGAATGACAATCTTTCTCAAGTAGTTAAGGTATGCACGTTTCAAGATATCCAAGGTTGATTGAAACATAGGGTATGCTAGGCATAGGAACTAGTTATCACAATTCACTTTCATCCCAAACAATCTTACCGCGTTCTTCCCACTAGTCTCAAATCTCCCTTTAGTGAGTGTCCCAATGATCCCTCGAAGGAACCGGAAAAGAAATATTTTTAGGCTACTCGACATCTTGACTATGCATCCCCTTTCCTTAGGCAATGACCCATGATGCCCTCCCCCGAATATTGACTCAACTATCTAGGTCGAAAGGTCTTTTCCCAAGGTTGTAACGTAAGGCATAAAGGGTGAAGGTAGGCTAAAATTTAAAAATTTGGTGATATTCCTAAAAAGTGAAGCAAAAGGGTGATCAATCCTTAACACCACAATCAAGAAATTACCAAACAAAAACAACACCCCCAAGCTTACTTGAAGCTATACTCACAAAAATAAGCTATACTCACAAAAATATATACAAAAAGCGTACACGCTTCTCCCCCAAGATAAAATGGAGCATTGTCCTCAATGCTTAGTAGGAGAAAAGAATACATCAAAATATTATTGAATTTTTCACTTTTCATTTTTTTTTTCATTTTTCAATAATGCTTTGTCCTTGCCTTTTTTTAACTTTGGACGACTTTTACAACTTTTGCACTTATTTGTCCATGCCTTTTATAATATAGGACGACTTTTACTCATACTCATTTGCCATTATTCACAAAGAAATCATAAACTTGCTTTCATAAAAACCAAAATTCCAACTTAACCACCACAAACTTCATCTCAAATGATCATATTGCTTCACAAAAATCCAGAAAGGTAGAAAATGAAACAAAAGGTCAAATAACTAAAGATGTGGCTTGAAAAGAAGGGATAAGGCTCAAATGGTTGCAAGAAGGAAAATGTAAACCCAAAATAAAAGAAAATAACAAAATATAGCAAAAAGAAAAATACCACCCCGAAAAATGTGCCTTTGTCCTTCCTAGATAGTTCGGTCTCGTGTTTGAGAATCATACATCAAGCTTTATTAGATTAGGTTTGCATAGTCAAGGATCCACGCCGCTCATACATGGAATGTTGAAGGCTAGAAAAACAAGTAACCTCACAAGGTTGTGGCAAAAACTCACCAATGGTGTCAAATCAACTATAGGAAGCAACTACCAACATACCACAAACAAGTAGAATCCGGCTTCATGATCCTCCTAGTTCAAACCAACTACCCTAGCATACACTATCCTAGAGTCAACCGAACATAATCTCAAACCGTGCATACCTTTACAACCTAGGAAGAAAGTCATGCAAAAGACAAGTCCAATGTACAATGTTCATCTCAAAAGAAAAGAAATGAAAAACAATGCCTCAAAATCACATCAAAAATAAAAAGAAAAAATAAAAGAAAATAAGAGAAAAAGGTAAAATAAAAGAGAGTAAAAGAAAAGAAACGGAGACATAGAAAAGGAAAACATAGGAGAAAAGCATGCAAAGGTCTAGAAAGCATGTTAAACACATAAAAATCCCAATCGACAAACAAGTGATCGATAGACAACAAAGTCACCGATCCCAAACACATTACGTGTTAACAAGCATCCATCCTCGAACCATTAAACTTCTCCTAAACGAATCCTATCCTATGCAACCAAGGAAAATAAAGAGAAAAATAAGAAAGGTCTCACCGGGATTCCAAGCATAGCAAAAATAAACGAAGCAATAAGAAACCACCTCGTAGCATTCCATATCCATAAGCTCTTCAAGGAACCAAGTGAGAAAAAGAAATAAAAGAAACTATGAACAAAGAAAATGGTTAGTAACTTCAAAACAAAGAAAAGAAAACAACAAATAAAAGAAAATAAACAAAGCAAGTAGTATATACAACTAAAGGAAAGAAAAGCTAAACTAACCAAAGAAAATAAAGAATAAAAGAAATAAAATCTAGACTAACTAAAGAACTACTATAAACTACAAGATTTGGATTTAAGGGATTTGGATTGAGGGATTTGGATTTAAGGGATCATAAACAACAACATGCCAAGCAAAACATCTCCACAAACAACAAACATCCAAGCAAATAGGGCAAACAAGCTAGCTACAAGGAAAGTAGCCTAGTGATCAAGAAAATGAGGTAACCAAAAAGAGGAAAGAAAATAAACATGCAAGCAACTAAGATATGTACTCAACAACAACATGGTCACCGAGCAAGTTACTAGTTCCCCCAAGCTAGATAGAAAATACATCTCAACATCCCAATAAAAACAAAGCAAGTATCAAAAATATAAGGGATGGAGGTAAAAAGCATGAGAAGCTAAAAGGGAAACTAATAACTACTACCATCACCACCACCACTCCCACTAGGCCCGGCCCCATCGGGGTCTCTGTTGCGCTCGGGGTCATCGAAGGGATGAGGATAAGGTTCCCATCCTTCGGTGTACCCATCGGGCCACCCATAATGCCTCTTGAAAAGATCTTGTTGCCAAGGAGCAAGAGGGGTGAAGTTATCGGGCAAAGTGAGTTCAAAAGGGTGGTTGGGATGGACATGGGGGTAGTTAGGATCCCCCCTATAGTCACTACCACCCGGAGCCTTGTAATCATAGTTGTCATGCTCGTCCGGGTAATAGTGACGCTCGGTGTCGGGGTTAGGAGGTCCCGACCAATAAGGATGCCCAAACGAAGGTAGAGGACCTTGTTGGGGCGGGAAATACGGATAGTTAACCGGGGGAGTAATGTTCCCACGGTTAACTTCCGCATCATAGAGTTGTTGTTGTTGTGAAAACATACCTTGTTGCACTTCTTAAATACCTCTTATTTGGTCATAGAGTGCCCCAAAGTCTTGATCATACATGCCATCAATGTGGATTTTCAATCCACTCATTTGCTCACTAAGAGCCCTCAAATCATCATTGGCAAAAGCATGTTGCCCTTGCTCTTGCTCTTGCTCATGAGAAGCTTGTTGTTGTGGAGAAAAATGTTGTTGTTGTTGATGTTGTTGTTGTTGTTGTTGTTGTTGATTTTGTTGTTCTTCCTCATCATCTTCTTCTTCATCCTCCTTGGAATCAAAGTTGGGATGCCGGAAGGACCTGGGAACATGCCAAACATTGTCGGCAATCCTAGCCAAAGAAGTCAAGCTAGGGTTAGGCAAGTAGCACCAATGCTTGTTGCCCCTTAGCCACTCATATCTCCCTTCACTAAAACCCTTGGAGATAAATTGGATTTGGCCCAATTGTTGCATATCAAGATAGATGGAAGCCGCATCCCCGATCTCCTTACAAAATGGGAGATAATCATTGAGGCGAAGGCGAGTCACAAGCCTAGTTACCATACCCCCACAAGGGATCTCTCCCGTCCTCCTTTTGCGAAGGTCCAAGCAATATTGGGCAAAGATGTAGCCCAAGTTCAACCGGCCCACAAACTCCGGGCGAGTAGATAACCAAAGGACCTTGAGCTCTAATTTACTCAATTTCCCCATCTCTTGCTTGGGGAACAAGACATAGCCCAATAGACGGTGTATAACCCTAAGACAAGGTTGGTACACGTCCGAGATCTTAGCCTTGTTGGCGATGAACTCACTACCACCGGAGATGTCTTCCCACCAAGAATCTTGATCATAATCCGGGAAGATGAAGTGTTCAACGTTAACAATATCCCCATGGGGATCAAAATCCAAAGTAGCGTTGAACTCCTCCAAAGATTGGTCAAAAATGTGGTTGAACAATTGGAACCGCACCCTATATACCCCTCCAACGGGTACAAGCTCCAAGGTAGCCAAGAATTCCAAAGTAGGCTCCTTGTAGGTGCGGTAGGCATCGGCGATGAAAGTCCCCAATCTCAAATTCAAAAGCAATGCCGCACATCATTATCAATCCCCAACTTCAGCATATCGGGTTGAAAGTAATGGCGGGTTTGTTTGAGGGTTCTTTCATCTTTCAGATTTTGGTAAAAGGCTTTTTGTTTATCGGTGAAATTTTTCTTTTTTGGAAGAGAGGTTGGAGGTCGTGTTTGAGTGGAAGATGGGTTGGAAGTACTAGGCCTAGAAGATGTACTAGGCCTAGAGGAGGTACTTGGGCGGGGAGGTTCCTCGATGCTAACATCGGTTTTTCGCTTTTTGGTGAGTTTCTTGAGGTATTTAGACATTGTGAGAGGTTAAGAAGATCACCAACAACCAATCAAGTAGCAAACCAAAGAACCAAGAGCACCACACCCAAATTCACCGCTTACTACCAAAATCACCAAACTCCAATTTCACAATTCCTTTCAATCAAACCAATTCCAAACCAATCAACAATACCAATGTACCAAGAAAAATTCCTTTTCAATCAATCCAAGAGCAAACACAAGTCCAATACCGAAATCACCATATACTACCAACGTTCCAAAATTTCAACTCATAAGAATTTAACCAAAATTGATGAAAATCGCTACAAAATCAACAAACAACACAATGTCATGCAAAATCAATCAACAAATATCACCAAATCACAACCAAAATCAAGAACAAGCATCAAAAATCACAAAATCAATACTACACTATTCATGCTCATACAAATTTGTAATTCATGAAAATTTATGATATAATTGGAAAAATTAAAGCAAGGATTAATGATTATACCATAAAAGAAGCAAGATAAACCAATTTCGAGCAAGCAATTTCAACTCAACACAAAACCCCCAATTTTCGGCCACTAAGAGTAGGAGAGAGAGTGAGTGAAATTTGGGTCAAATTGTGAGGAATTTGTAGTGTAGAAAGATTTGTGAGTGATTTTGAGTGAGAATGGAGTGATTTTGGTGAGGATTTGAGTGATTTTGGATGATGAATGAGAGGGTTGGAGGTGCGCACAAGGAGGAGGGTTTGAAGGGTGTTTCGTGAGGTTGGAGGTGATGAATGAAGGGAATGAAGGGAAAGAAGGAGGTAGAAGAAGATAAATGCACGTCCAGCATCTGTGCGGCCGCACAGAGCTGATGTGCGCCCGCACACGCAGGCTGTGCGCCCGCACATGCCTCGTGTGCGGCCGCACATCCCTGTGCGTGCTCCTTCCTTCTTTTTTTCTCAAAAATTTGATACTTACTGCCTATTTTGGTGCGCACATGAATCATGATGGTGATGAGGAACAACATAGGCAGTAGCTAAAATCATTTTCAAAGTCCTCAAAGTTGAAAATTCATGTGCACACCTCAAAAATTCACTAAGTATCAATTTCCTCTAACTTTCAAAATATGAATTTCCTATCTCACCTCTCTAAAAATTCTTACCCTTTTACCTCAAATTTCGATTAGAATCGAACAAAATATGATTTGTGCCATGAACACCTTCCATCCATCATGCATACTTGTTGAATTCCAATCCCACAAACGGACATCCTAAAAATCCAAATAAGGAGAAAGGTAAAAGAAAAGACAAAGTAATAAAAGAAACAAAAATGAGAAAATTCAAAAATCAAAGAGAAAGGTTAGAAACTCCGGGTTGCCTCCCGGGAAGCGCTTGCTTAAGGTCCTAAGCTCGACCCTTCCTCCCAATCACGGAGGATCAAAGAACACCACCTTCTTCAAGGTGGTTGATAGAGCAAATTTTTCTTCAACCTTTGGCAACTTCTCATTGTTGCTTGATGAAACTCTCACAAACTTCTTTTCAAACTCTTCTTTTTCACTTCTCAACTTCTTCCTTGTTCTTGCGTTCTTTGAGTCACGGGCCTTTTTCTTCGGCTTGACTTCAACATCCTTTGTCATGGAAGCTTTCTCTTCCTCATGAGAATTAAGCTTGAACCAATTTGGAAAACCAATATCTTTCTCATCCTTTGGCTTTTGAATCACAAATTCTTCTTCACAAACATCATCAATACTTGCACAAACATCATCAACAAACTCAAAAACATTGTTAGTGGAAGAATCTACCATGCACATACCATCAATGGAACGAGAAAGACTAGCACATGCAATATCTTGGACACAAGATAAAGACTCATGCATTGGTTTCAACTTAAAACTCTCTTCTAAATTCCCACACCTCAAAGTAATTTGACCTCCTTTGACATCTATTAAAGCTCCCTAGGTAGCTAAGAAAGGCCTCCCTAAGATGATTGGAATATGTTCATCTTGCTCAATCTCTAGAACAACAAAATCCACCGGAAAAACAAACTCTCCAATCCTTAAGGGGACATCATCAATTCTTCCCTTAGGAAGCTTAATAGAACGGTCGGCTAATTGAAGTGTTATCTTGGATGGTTGAAGCTCACCTAGATCAAGCCGCTTGAAAACCGAGAAAGGCATTATGCTAACACTAGCACCAAGATCACACAAAGCATTTTCAAAAATAATTTTCTTAATTTGACAAGGGATTGAAAAATTCCCCGGATCTTCCATCTTCCTTGGGAGTTCACCATGGATAAGAGCACTAAAGCACTTCCCTCCTTCCACCGAACTATCCTCATCAAAATCCTCTCTCTCTTCTAAGATCTCCTTAACAAACTTGGAGTACTTAGGCATGTCGGGAATTGGTTCGGTAGGGGGTGTAGAATCATGAACATCCTTAAAAGCTTCAAGGAATTTGCCAAATTGCTCATCCATTTTGAATCTCAAATATTTTTGGGGATATGGAAGATCGGGAAATCTCTCTATGTCACTCTTCCTTTCATCAACACACTCTTCTCTTTTGTCAACCTCACAATAGAATTCCTTAGACTCAACCCTTTTCTCTTCATTCTCCTTAGCACCACACTCATCTCTTCCTTCTTTTGACCAAGAAACTCCCTCATCAAAATCATTTCCACCACTAGTGGCAATAGAGTATATGGGTTTCTTTGGTTCAACACCTTGGGAAGGCAAAGATGAAGGACTAGCAAAATCCTTAGTAGTGCTTGCTAATTGAGTAATTTGAGTCTCAAGCATCTTATTGTGGGTCATCATCTCATTGAATTTCTTATCACTAACCGCCATATAGGTGTTAATGATCTTGGTTTGATTATCAATCAACTCTTCCAAGGTTGTCCTAGGAGAAGAAGGTTGTGAATAGGAATTTTGATTTTGAGTCTTTGGAACAAAACCGGGTGGGGGACCTCTTTGAGCATTGTTTTGAAAATTTCCCCTTCCTTGATTGTTCCAATTACTCCTATTTTGATTTGAACCATAACCTTGATTATGGTTACCACCACCATGATTATGGTTTCCATTACCTTGGTTATGATTTACATAACCTTGGTTTTGATTACCATAATTATGATTTTGATTACCATAGTTTTGGCCTTGATTTTGGCTACTATAACCTTGGTTATGGTTACCACGAGAACCTTGATTCCCTTGGTTCCTATAACCACCATTATGATTATAGTTGTCAAAATTGCCTTGGTTTTGGTAATTCCTATTCCATTGGCCTTTTTGATTATCAAACCTTTGAACATTGTTGTTTGACACAAAATTGACATGTTCACATTCATTGTCAAACTCATCAACACATTCATTAGGACAAGCACTAGAGTCATGATCATACGATCCACATGCATCACAAAACAAGCAACCCAAAGGCATATTATGTGAAGAGGGAGGGGGTTGAGAGTTAGAAGGAGTACCTCTCCCCTTAAATTGGGAGGGAAGATTAGAAGCTTGAGAAGAGGAAGAAGTGCTCTCCAACTTAGCTTTGATTGCGGTGACCTCCTTTCCTAAATTTGTCATTTGAGAGGAAAGGTTGTTGATTGCATTGAGATGGTCCACCGAATACAATGAAGATTGTTTGCTTGAAGAGTCTCTCTCCCCATCTTGCCAATCCCTATAATATGTCACCACATCCTCAATGATGTCCACAACTTCTTCTTCGGTTTTGTTCATGATAGGGCCCCCGGCCCCTCCATCAAGGCATGACTTGCCTTAGGGACTTAAGCCGCCATAGAAGATTTGGATCACTTGGTATGTGGGGATTCCGTGATGAGGGCACTCCCTTTGATACTCATTAAATCTCTCCCATGCTTCATAAAGACTTTCACTCGGCCTTTGCTTGAACCCTTGAATCAAGGCTCTTGCCTCCGCCGTCTTCTTTTGGGGATAGAAACGGGACAAGAAAGCCTTTGTAACATCATCCCAAGTTCTCAAGGAGTTGGGCTTCACCTCTTTGTCTAGCCACTCCAAAGATCTTCCTATTAGAGAGAAAAGGGAACAACTTGAGGCGGATGAATTCTTGAGAGACCCCATTGACTTTGATGGTGTTGCAATATTTTTCAAATTCTTTCAAATGGTTCAATGGGCTCTCATTCTTAGCCCCACTATATTGCCTTCTCTCAATCAAGGTGATCATTGCTGGACGGATTTCGAAGTCATTTTCCGGGGTAGTTGGTGGAGCTATTCCACTCTCAAATCTATATGCCCCGGGCACTCCAAACTCCTTCAAGGCTATTCTAGGATGTTCACCCATTCCTTGTTCTTCTTGAATTTCTTCTTCACTCGAAGAGCTATAAGCCAAGGATCTATTGTCCACTCTTCTTCTTGAAATAGTCCTCTCTATTTCCGGATCAAGGGGAATAAGGGGACGATCACGGGTTCTATGCATGCAAAAACTCAAACAAGAATGTTAGTAGCACGGCTACAAATGTAGCCTAGAGAAACCAAATCTTTTTTTGTATTTTATCAAAATGAAATAGACTCAAAAACAACATACACTCAAGCACCATTCCCCGGCAACGGCGCCATTTTGATGGAGAGGAGAATGGTAGGTCGTTGGGCTACCACTCCACCCTATCAAACAATATTTGTAGCTTAACTAACCCCTATTTAGCGTAGTGGCAAGTCAAGGTCGAACCCAAGGGAATGGATATCAAGTGCACGATGTCTAAATCAAGCTATTTCGGAATCAAGAAGGGGTTTGAGGTAGAACTAAGGCTAAACTAGGTAATGCAAACTTGTATAAAATCAATCTAAGACACTAGGGCAATGGATCCACATGCAATCATAATGGAATCGGTAATTTGGGAGGTCAAACCGACTAAGTCAAGCGATATGAAGGAAAATCATCATGTATCCAAAAGAGCATACTAAGGTGGTTCACCTAGAGGTCTAACTAGCGTCAACTACGCTAAACACTACCTAGGGAACGTCACAAAGCACCTCAATCGTGAAATTGCAAGTTCACTAATCAATGGTCCGTATCATAGCAAGCTTACAATGCAATCCAGTGTATTAATCAAAGATGGCCAAACCTCAATTAATCACACACATGCACATGAAAGATCAACCAAATTTAATCATATCATCAACTCCATCAATTATCCCCAAATTACACTATTCCATCATTCATACATGCTTCACCATCTCCCTAGCTAGGAAACTACTCACTAGCCATAGGAATGGAGATCAAAACTACAACATTCATCAAATTCATCATCAACATGCTTGAATTCAAAGATTAAACCAACAATCAATCAAAATCAATCAAAATTCAATCAATAACCAAATCAATCATCAACAACATGAAAAACTAATGAAATCAACTAAAATCAAACTTGTATTGAGATTAAGAAGAAGATCCTTACAAAACTTTGATCAAAAGATCAAATACAATGATGAATTCTTGAACAAACACCAAAGATCATGAGTTTCTCTCTCTAAAATTCTCCCAAAAACTAACTATCCAATTCAAACTAAAAACTTACTTTCTAAAAATAGGTAGAAATAACTATATATACAAGGAGGAGGTCGGTAATGACGCCCAAAAATAGACCCATGTAAGTGTGGGCGCTCGGAGGAGGGAGAATGGCGCGCACGGGACACACCCAGGCAAGTGCGCCCGCACGCACCTGGTGTGCGGCCGCACACGACCAATGTGCGGCCGCACACTCCCCCAGTGCGCCCGCACATAGCTGGGTTTCCCCCCTTCTTCTCTTCGTCCTAGCTCAAGTGGTGCACGCATCCAGGATGATGATGATGGAGGACAAAGTGGGCATAAACTTTCTTGAATTTCTTGAAGAATAAAAGCCATGAGTAAGGCATAAACAAAGCCTTGAAGCTTGCCCCTTTGATCCACCTTTGACTTGGAACCTCTTGCACCTTCTTTAGGCATAAAAGCAATGAAAACTCGTAGAGAGGAGGCTCGGGAATTCTTGGACAATCAATTACCACCTACAAGCAAAAGATAAAAAGCAAGTAAAAGAGAAAAATAACAAGTAAACTAGAAAAAGACATGAAAAAGAGAAACTAACTACAAAAAGCATAAAATGAAGAAAACAAGAATAAAACTAAGGAAAACTAAAGAAAAGAGAGATAAAATGAAATAAAAATCATCCAAAAAGGAACCAAATGAGTGCCAAAAATGTCACTCATCACCTATCATGAACAAGACCGAAGAAGAAGTTGTGGACATCATTGAGGACGTGGTGACATACTATAGGGATTGGCAAGATGGGGAGAGGGACTCTTCAAGCAAGCAATCTTAATTGTACTCGGTGGACCATCTAAATGCGATCAACAACCTTTCCTCCCATGTGACAAACTTAGGAAAGGAGGTCACCGCAATCAAAGCTAAGTTGGAGAGCACTTCTTCCTCTTCTCAAGCTTCGAATCTTCCCTCCCAATTTAAGGGGAGAGGTACTCCTTCTAACTCTCAACCCCTCCCTCTTCACATAATATGCCTATGGGTTGCTTGTTTTGTGATGCATGTGGATCGTATGATCATGACTCTAGTACTTGTCCTAATGAATGTGTTAATGAGTTTGATAACCATGAGAGTGAACATGTGAATTATGTGTCGAATAACAATGGTCAAAGGTTTGATAATCAAAGAGGTCAATGGAATAGGAACTAACAAGGCCAAGACAATTTTGACAACTATAACCAAGGTGGTGGTTATAGAAACCAAGGGAACCAAGGTTCTCGTGGTAGCTATAACAATCAAGGTTGTAGTGGCCAAAATCAAAGCCAAAATTATGGTAATCAAGGCCAAAGTTATGGTAACCAAAACCAAGGTTATGAAAATCATAACCAAGATAGTGGTAATCATAATCAAGGTGGTGGAAACCATAATCAAGGCTATGGTCAAAGTCAAAATAGGGGTAATTGGAACAATCAAGGAAGGGGTAATTTTCAAAATAATTCTCAAAGAGGTCCCCCACCCGGATTTGTTCCAAAGACTCAAGGTGAAAGTTCCTATTCTCAACCTTCTTCACCTAGGACTAATTTGGGGGAGATAATTGAGAATCAAACCAAGTTGTTGAACACATACATGGCCGTTAGTGATAAAAAATTTAATGAAATGATGACCCACAATAAAATGCTTGAAAACCAAATCTCTCAACTTGCTAATTCCTTGAAAGATCATGCAAGCCCTTCTTCTTTACCTTCCCAAGGTCTTCATCCCAAGAAACCCGTGAATGCTATTGTTACAAGGCGTGGGAAGGTTCTTGAGGAGAGATTGCCTAGGAAAGGTGTAGATAAGAAGATTCCTAGGGAGATTTTGGTTGAGAATGAGGGGGATAGGGCATCATTGGATGAGGTAGTGGTTGAGACACCTAGAGAGGTGAGAGTGGAGAAAGAAATTGTGAGACCCAAGTGTTTAGGGTAATTTTACCCCTCCATGTGGCCCAATCAGAGGGTGACACGTGTCAGCCCGGGGATGGTCCAAAATGGACCGATCCCTGTTTGACACGTGTCATTCCGGATATTAGGGGAAAAGGTCGGCCTTCAGGCCCAAATCCCGAGAAAGCCGTAATACGGCGCAGCCCATCTCTGATTAGGGTTCTGTCACCTAATCAGGGGCACAAATCCCAATGACCCTATAAATAGGGAGATTCCCCTCTTTTGGAGGGCACGTTTTTCCATTTTACTACAAACTGTCCCTTTGATAGAGACAACTGAGCTAGAAAACCTAGCAGATCCCCACCTAAATTTTCGAACCTTTTTCTCTCCTTCAAGTTACTAACTTGAGCGTTGGAGGCGGAGCACCACCCAAACGGTGTCTCCGTTGATTTTGCAGGTACAGAAGCCCTCCGGACCAGTCTTCGAGTTGTAACTCTCCCATGGGACAAAAACACCCAAAACATTTGACGCCGTCTGTGGGGAGAGTACCTCAAGATGGTTCAAAGTTCTGTACCGATTCTCAATTCTACCTCTCTACGTCCGGGAACTCAGACGGGTACCCCGGACGACATGCAACCGGTTATTCAGCCGGTAGGGTTTGAAATCCCTCAGCCTCCCCCTCAGCCTCAGCCAGAGGTATTCACTGAGGAGGAGGAAGAAGATGAAGATGATGATGTGGAGACCTACACATCTAAGGATGGCTCTCTCATCTCTAAATCTATTCGTTCCAGAGATCAACTGGAGCGAAATGAAGACCAGGCGGGCCCAAGCAGGCGCCCATCTAGAAGGCCAGAAGGGGAAACCCAGAAGGCCAAAGGTCAAGCCCCAGTCACCCGAGATGAGCTCATGAAATTCATGACCTCTTTCAAAGGTGAAATCAAGGCCATGATCAACCAAAACAAGGCAGGCTCTAGCAAGAGTCAGCCGGCTAAAAAGACTCCTAATGATGGGAAGAAGAAGAAGCCGGTCAAGGACAGGCAGGCAACTCCTCACCCAAAGGAGAAGGCAGCCGCAAAACTTGACTGGTCTAAGATTCTGATGCCCCGGCGACCCCAGCTGGAGGGCAAAAAAGCCTCCACCTTCGATGCTCGAGAAGTCATCAATCGAAGGAGGCAGCAGCAGTCTGAGTCAGCTTCTACCTCAAGCTTTCCAGACAGCTTCAAGCAAGCTTCTGCAAGGAACTCTATGTCCTTGCATGAGAGTCGAACAGGCGGTAAATGCGTCAACACCAAACCTCAGCTGATGATAGGGTCTATGCCATACGCACCTCAGGCGCAGTATGGCAATATGTCCTCCAATTCATGCAGCCACCTCCTTTTGGAGGTCAGGCGGCATATACTCCTGCCCGGCCTCTTGACTGGAAGCTTCGGCTAATGAGGCTAGGCGAACAACCGTCTGCCTTTGCAGCCAATATAACCGAGGCGGCTCAGCCGGCCAAGGTTAAGAATGTATTGGTGGGCACCTATGATGGTATCACCAACCCAGAAGACCACCTGATGGCGTATACCAACCTCATGTGCTTGCAAGGTTGGGACGATGCCCCCTGGTGCCGTTATTTCCCGGCTACACTGAAGGGCATTGCCCAGCAGTTGTTTGGCAACTTGCCAGCCGGTTCTATTGACAGCTTCAAGAGGCTAGCCTTCTTGTTTGCTACCAACTTCTCTATGAACATTCCTGCCAAGAAGACGAGCCTTGATTTGAGCACCGTCAGGCAGGGTGAGAGAGAAGGGCTACGCTCATATGTCAGGCGATTTAACCTTGTCAGAATACAGATCCAGGGGCTGTCTGACGAGGTAGCTTTCACAGACTTCTTCAAGGGTCTGAAGGACGGGTCGGCCTTTAAGTTCGACCTTGTCCGAAAAGGGGCATTTACGCTACAGGCGGCCCTGAGGGAGGTAGAGAGCTACATTCAGGCTACCGACTTCTGCTCGCCTGGTAGCCAGTCAGACTTCAAGAAGTCTGACAAACAAAAAGAAAGCCGGTCTGCTCAGCCGGGTAACAAAAAAGAAGAGAGCAAAAAGAGAAAAGAAGTCTGGGCGGTTAGTGATTCTGACCAGCCGTCCCAGAAGAAAAAGAAAGAGTTCAAACCGTACGTCCCCAAGTACGAGTTTAACAAAGATTGCAACTTCATCCTCATGGAGGTGAAGGATCGACTGTCTA
This sequence comes from Chenopodium album, assembly GCF_948465745.1. NCBI lineage: Eukaryota > Viridiplantae > Streptophyta > Magnoliopsida > Caryophyllales > Amaranthaceae > Chenopodium > Chenopodium album. The sequence continues at coordinate 27,008,055 of NC_137859.1, forward strand.
TTGAGAAGCCGAATCCGATGAAGAGTTCCGTCCAGTCGCGGAACAAAAATAAATTTTGCCAGTTCCATGAGGAGGTTGGCCACGACACCAACGACTGCTTCAGTCTACAGCGGACGTTGGACCGTCTGGCTGACAAGGGGCTTTTAAAGTCCTACATCTCTAAGTCCCCTGCCGGGGCAAAGAAGAAGAATAAGGTTTAGTCCTCCAAGGCTGGCCCCCAGCCTGCTAGTAGCTCGGAAACCGACAAGGATCCGGTCTACACCATAGCAGGCGGGTTTTCATGTAGTGGCCCTACCATCCGGGGCACCAAGAGCCATCTTCGAAAGATGGATAAGGATGATGATGAGCAGACGTCTGCCTCCTCCACCTTCCCAGACGTCCTCATAACTGAGAAGGATAGGGGCAGCGTCCGCCGTCCGCATGACGACCCGGTCGTCATTGAATGTAAGGTTGCCAATCAGCTGGTTGGACGGATCCTTATTGACACTGGCAGCTCGTCGGATATTATCAGCCTCCGGTGCCTGCAGAAGCTGAAATATAATGTCAGCAGCATGCATCCGGTTACCCACCCCTTGGTTGGTTTTGGGGGTGGGATGGTCTACCCAGCCGGTAGAGTTGACTTGCCCATCCGGCTGGGAGAAAAAGGCCAGGGACGACATATTGTCGTCAGGTTCTTGGTCGTTGAGGAGTAGACCGCCTACAATATCATCCTTGGTAGGCCAACCCTCAACGAAGCTAAGGCGGTGATCATCCCGTCTCTCATGCTCATCAAGTATGAGCGGGATGACGACCTGAACGGGGATCAGAAGACGGCAAGGGAGTGCTATCTCTCAGCCGTGAAAGATACTGTGGCCTCAGACGGCCAAGGGAAGGAACCAATAGACCTTGACGATGTCAAGGATGCCAACCCTTCCCCACCAGCCGTTGGTAAGAAAAGAAAAGCGCCTCTGCTGGTGGAGGTGAAGAAAGAGAAAAAATAGCAATCACTGACCGGGGAACGGTCAGATGAGCTCCGTCCCCAACCGTCGGGAGAAAATATTGATCTCGTTTAGGATGACAGTCGTCCAGAACGTACGGTGAAGGTTGGGACGGTTGCTTATGCTACTTTGGGTGCAAGCTTGCACCTTCTGCTGAAAGAATTCAAAGACATTTTTGCCTTTGAAGTGGAAGAGATGTCAGGCGTCAGCTGGGATCTCGCTGTCCACAAACTCGCCGTGGATCCCAAAAAAAAGCCCATCCGGCAAAAGAAAAGAAACCATGGCGAGGAAAGAAGTAAGGCGGCAGCTGCCGAAGTCAAAAAGCTGCTAGACGCCAGGTTCATTCGGCCCTGCAATTTCCCCGACTGGGTGGCCAAAGTGGTCCTTGTCAAGAAACCGAATGGGACCTGGAGCATGTGTCTGGACTACACAGACCTCAACAAGGCGTGCCCAATGGACAGTTACCCGCTTCCGAAAATCGACAGTCTGGTCGATTCTACAGCCGGTCACGCCTTGATGAGTTTTATGGACGCCTACTCCGGCTTCCATCAGATACCCCTCTGGAAGAAAGATCAAGAGAAGACGGCCTTCGTCACTGATTTGGGGTTATTCTGTTATACTGTGATGCCGTTTGGCTTGAAGAATGCGCCTGCCACTTTCCAACGGATGATTAATACGGTCTTCATTAATCAAATTGGGAGGAATGTGGAGGCGTACATAGATGACATGATAGTCAAATCCAAGCAACAGACGGATTACCTTGCTGATCTCCGAGAAACATTCACCACCCTCAGGCGGCATAAGGTCATGTTAAACCCCAAGAAATGCGTCTTTGGTGTTGAGTCTGGGAAGTTTCTCGGATTCCTGATTGATCAAAGAGGGATAGAGGCTAACCCCGAAAAGATACAGGCGGTAATTGACATGAAGTCACCCCGTTCTGTCAAGGAAGTTCAGAGACTAACTGGTTGCCTTGGGAAGGTTCCTCAGCCGGTCAGGTGACAAATGCCTTTACTTCTTCCAAGCAATTAGGAAGAAGACCAGGTTCGAATGGGGAGACGATGTTGAGATGGCATTCCAAAAGCTGAAAGAGCACTTGCACTCTCTGCCTAGGATGGTCAGCCCTCTACCTAGGGAGACGTTGTATATGTACTTAGCCGTCTCAGATCATGCTCTCAGTGTCGTTCTCCTTGCTGAGCGAGACGGCGTTCAACTCCCGGTTTACTTCATTAGCCATGTTATTAAAAATGCTGAACTCCGGTACCCCATGGTTGAAAAATTTGGTCTTGCTTTGTACATGGCATTAAAAAAGTTGAAGCCTTACTTTCTGGCTCATCCGGTGGTGATTTACACCGACCAGCCACTCAAGCGGCCAATGTCTACCTTGGAGTCATCTGGCAGAATGTTAAAATGGGCTATTGAAATGCAAAGTCTTGAAATCACTTACGAACCGTGAAAGGCAGTGAAAGGTCAGGCGTTTGCCGACTTCATTGTGGAAATGACCCGTCCGGTGGCTCCGGATAATCTCAATCAGGTTTGGAAAGTGTACGTAGACGGGAGTTCAACAAAAAGCGGCTGTGGTGCAGGCGTAATTTATGAGTCTCCTGAGGGGGACAGTTATGAGTATGCACTACGGTTCAAGTTTCAGGCCTCAAACAATGAGGCGGAATATGAAGCTCTACTAGCCGGAATCCGCATGTGTAAGGCGGAAGGCGCAACAAAAATTGACGCCTACTCTGATTCACAGTTGGTCGTTAGCCAATATGAGGGCACATTTGAAGCAACTCATCCGGCTATGATCAAATATCTTCACGCGGTCAAAGAGGAGGCTGGGTCACTTGAGGAATTTCATTTGAATCAAGTACCTAGGTCCGATAACAACCAGGCGGATGCCTTGTCAAAACTCGCATCCTCCGCCTGCCATGATACACCACAGGAGGCAGCCGTTCTGAAAAAGCGAACTGCAAATTTCGAGTTAAGAAACGGAGAGCTCTTCAAGGCGGGGATTCTTAAGCCTCTTTTGAAGTGTGTAACCCCAAAGAAGGGGAAGGAAGTTCTCGAAGACTTGCACTCAGGGTTCTGCGCCTCCCATATAGGCGGCAGATCTCTAGCCGTCAGAGCCAGACGACATTATTTTTGGCCCACTTTAGAGGCAGACGCCAAGGAATTGGTGAGAAAATGTGACAATTGCCAGAAATTTAGCAAACTTATTCACTGTCCGGTTACTGATCTGACGGCCATCCACAGCCCAATCCCGTTTGCAAAATGGGGCATGGACATTTTGGGTCCTTACACGCCTGCTCCAGGCGGAAAGCGCTACATCTTGGTGGCTGTGGATTATTTTACCAAGTGGGTAGAGGCTGATGCGGTAAAAAATATCAAGACCTCAGACGTGATCTCCTTCATCTGGAAGAATATCATCAGCCGGTATGGGGTTCCTATGTCTATGGTGTTCGATAATGGGCCTCAGTTTGAGACGCCTCAGCTTAAGACTTGGTTGGGAGATCAGGGGATCTCAAGTTATTTTGCATCAGTTGGTCGGCCCCAAGCAAACGGCCAAGTTGAAGCCTTCACCAAATTGATCTCAGACGGTATAAAGAAGCAAATTCAAAGAGTCGGTGGCTTATGGGCTGAAGAATTAATTCATGTCCTACGGGCCATCCGGACAACGGCAAAGGGGGCAACCGGTGAAACCCCATTTCTCATGGTTTACGGTGCTGAAGCCATCTTGCCCATTGAGCACTATGAGTCGACTCTTCGAGTCATGCTATATGATGAAGAGGCAAACTGGGAGGCAATGCGCCTGGCATTGGACTCAATTCCAGAACGCAGGGGCAATGCCGCCTTGCGTCATGAGATTTACCGTCTGAGAATGACAAGAGCCTACAACAAGAGAGTACACAGGCGTCCTTTGAAAGTGGACGACCTAGTGTTACGGAAAATGGAGGCAACTGGTAGGGCCAATGAGCTTGGGAAGCTAACTCCTAATTGGGAAGGCCCCTACCGGATTTATGAAGAAGTAAGAGACGGCACCTACCGCCTGGAAACTCCAGACGGCAGGCGCCTGCCTAGAACTTGGAACGTAGATAATTTGAAAAAATACTACTTCTGAGATTTTGTAATAATTTTTGAAAACAAGAAGAGTACATTAATGAGAAGCTGCGTTTTGTTTTCACTTTTGAGTGTCTTATATCCTGTCTAAATTGCAGACGGGTTACATGTTTGTTTTTCTAAGTTTGATACTTGGAAATTGAATTGACGTCTGATTGACGAAGAGGCCAATGGCCAGATAATTAAGCTAAGCACAAAAACTCTTAGTGGCTACACAGCCGGTCTCTAACAAGACCAGAGGCCAATAACCAGACAGCTGATTTTCCCATAAAATCGCCTGTCCCTACATGGACTAAGGCGTCCGGCGACACCCCTTCGGGTGCAATTGTCGCAGAGAGAAGCCAACTTGCTTACTCTACGTACCAATGCAGGCGGCCACGATTGGACGGCCGAATCAGCCATTCATAGCCGTCTGCCTGAACAACTTAAGGGATGATTAAGGTTGGAAAATCGGATGTCCATGGACATCAGTCGGCTACCGGCTGCATTCCTTACTTAGCGTTTTTCGCATTAAAATTGTACACATCATCGTTTGTGGCAAAAGAGTTGTACAATGGCTAAATGAACTTCACCTAGACGGACGTTATGGAAACGCCTGTAAATGTACGGCTGTGCACTTGGTTTGGGGCAATCACTACTGTGATTTATTGACTTACAAACGTATCATCCTCTTTGCAGCATCAGACGTTCCCAAGTCAATCAACCAACTCCACTTGAAACCAAGCACACAGCCGTCCAGGGGCAAGGACAGCCGCATGCTTTTGATAAGTTAGGCAAAAAATTGAAAATTGAAGTGCAAACACAAGCGCAGAAAAGATCAAAACCGACTCAGTCGGTGCATTCATTAAATTTCCACCCAGCCAAACGGCTGTGATGGATCAATTGTTATTCGGACCCCGTTCGGGAAAGTGAAATTATTTGATAAAAACACGGCTCCTCATCCGGTAAAGATACAAATATACTCGGCACGCAGGCCGGAAAAGCAAAGTAAATGGCATACTGCCGCAGAAAAAATAAAAAAAAGAAGACTTGGCACGCAGCCGCTGAAATCACTGCCCTGCAGGCGGCCCCTCCTGGTCCTTCTCCTCCTCGATGATCTCAACCTCTGGAGCTTCAGCCTCAGCTTCGGCTTCAGGCTCAGTTTGTTCCGTCTCATCCTAGACGAGGAAGGACTCAGGCTCCGGCAGACCCTTCTCTCGCAAGTAGATGACTTCATCAGCATACTTGTGAGCTAGAGCCCAAACGGTTTTGCTCCGCCTTAAGGGTTGCTCGGAAGTTCTCCTGAGCTTTGGCCTCCTCCTCCTCCATTTTAGCAATTTTGCTCTTCAGATCAGCATTCTCTGAAGAGGCACCTTGGAGTGCTTGGAGGCTCTCTTGAGCCTTCTTGAGGTCCTCCCTAAGTATAGGGAGGTCCGCCTCTGCCTGTTTCTGGGCCGTCTCTGCAGCCTCAGCCTTCTGGTTGGCCGCCTGCAGCTGCGACTCCAGGTCTGAGATCCTGGCCGGGTGCGTCATTTGGGTTGCTTTAGTTTTAATTTCATTAACTATAGAGGAGTGTAAAGCAACGTCAGTGGCATTTGTGGCGGACTGCTTGGCCCGTCTTACCTCATCCCGTTTGAGGGTGTAAGGACGCTCTAGCCCGTCTACCCGCAGCATGGCCTACAAAAATGAACAAGGTTAAGGATGCAGGCGGGGAAAGGGGCAGAAAAAGTTATTGAAAAAATGGTTAAGTAGTCTACCTCAGCCAGGAGGGTCAAGATACGTTCAAGATTGAACGTCTCAATCCCAGGGATAGCATCCTTATCCCGTTTGCTGACAGCCTCCAACATGGCTTTGGCATGCTTTTGGACGTTTGGCCAGCGAGGCGATTGATCTGCACCACAATCAGCATCAGATTGAGTTACTAAAGCAGCGCCTATCTGGTTCCGACTGTCTAAGGATGACGTTTGCTGGGAGTGTGATTTCACTCGCAACGGCCATCCCAGTTCAGGCGGGGATTCAAAAGGGTTCTTACCTGCAGAGCCGGCGCGGCGAGAGCCGCTGGCAGCCGTTGAGAGCCCCCCGGTTGCAGGAAGACGGAGGGCCAAATCTAGGCCAAAGGGGCCTGCCACTTGCTCATTTCTCCCTCCAACTCTCATTTGCCTCCTAGACGGGGCAACAGGAGTGGCAGAAGAGGCGGCCTTTTTTGAGGACTTACTAGGGTTAGAGACGGGGGTCTCCTCCCTAGCCCGTTTGAGATTCTTCTCAAACGTCTTGTCCACCTTGCCTCCCTGGAAAAATAACAACTTAACGTTAGCAGGTGAAGTGAGGAAACTTTGAAAGTAAACTCACAAAGCCGGTCAGGCGTTTACCTTGGCCTTGAGCTTACGCGCCTGGGCTTCCGCCACGTCTCGGCGGATCTGTGCTGAGGACCGCTTGGGGGTCTTTTCTTCAGGCAACATGTTTAATGCGTCTTCTCCAAAGATCAGACGGGAAAACAGTTAGAACATTTTCAAGAAATATGTTTCCGACACAAAAGTACTACAAACGGAAGTAATTCAGGCGCATACGTTTATCAAACATGTGCCCTAGTCCGCAGGCGGCTAGGAAGCACTCGTCCCTGAACCAGGCGCTCTTGGGGATCCAGTTTTTTGGAACCTTTATTGTATCCCCGGTTGACAGGGTTGCGTCTGTGAGGCCGAAGAGATCAGCCTCAATTATTTTGTCGAAGTCCTCATCCGGGATTCGAGGAAGACAACACTTCCGACCCATGATGTCGGGCTTTTTATTGTACTGACGGAGCTCGTAGTTCTCCCGCTTGGTGGGAGCCGTGCACAGGTAGAACTTGTGTTTCCAGCCGTCGAACTTGGAGACCTTATCCAAGGTCATCATGTATTGGGGGAACGTGGTCAGAGTATACCACGCTCTGTAACCGCCTAGGTTGCGACTGAGATAGTTCATCTTGGCGAATGCCTGCCAGCCGGGGTGAACCCCTTGGAATTCGCAGGCGGCAACATACCCCAGAATGTTTGCCCAAGAATTGGGGGTAAGTTGCCAGACTCCGAGGCCATAGCCTCTCAAAATTGCCTTCACCGCCTGGTGAAGGGGGAAGCGAAGACCCGTCCTGAACGTCGCTTCGTAACAGCCGAAGTAGCCGTTTGCGTTGCGTTCAGTGTCTTCCCAGGAAATGGTGCCGTCTGGGGGAGGCACCCTTATTTTCCACCCGTCTCCCATGGGGTGTGCCTTCAAAAACTTATCAACACCCTGAGACAGCACTACCAGTCCTAGACTCAGCCGTCCCTAGTGAACGGCTAGATTCTACCCTAGGTTGTGCCGTGTGTGTTGGTGATGAATCCATTTATTGCAAGGAATATATACAAGCGGAAAAATGAAAAAAGAGCTGAAACAGTCAGAGATGGTACCTTTAGATTTGATATCTGAAGGTAGACGGGTCCGCCTGTGTTGGTGCGACTAAGTTTCTTTGAAATTGCGCCTGACTCAGACGGATGACTTCTGTTCTCTCTTTCAAGATTCTCTCTAAGTTTGCTCTAAAATTTTTGTGAAGCGTAACGAAAATATGAGGGTAAAACGGATATATAAAGAGGGTAAATGAAGGGGTATTCCCGTAATTTACTCAGAAGTTGAAAAGTTAAATTTAGGCGGTAAAATTACCACCACTCTGAGAGTGACGCGTGTCACAGATGCCACGTGGCGTGCCACATCACACCTGTGAGGGGCAAATGTTTAGGGTAATTTTACCCCTCCATGTGGCCCAATCAGAGGGTGACACGTGTCAGCCCGGGGATGGTCCAAAATGGACCGATCCCTGTTTGACACGTTTCATTCCGGATATTAGGGGAAAAGGTCGGCCTTCAGGCCCAAATCCCGAGAAAGCCGTAATACGGCGCAGCCCATCTCTGATTAGGGTTCTATCACTTGATCAGGGGCACAAATCCCAATGACCCTATAAATAGGTAGATTCCCCTCTTTTGGAGGGCACGTTTTTCCATTTTACTACAAACTGTCCCTTTGATAGAGACAACTGAGCTAGAAAACCTAGCAGATCCCCACCTAAATTTCCGCACCTTTTTCTCTCCTTCAAGTTACTAACTTGAGCATTGGAGGCGGAGCACCACCCAAACGGTGTCTCCGTTGATTTTGTCGGTACAGAAGCCCTCCGGACCAGTCTTCGAGTTGTAACTCTCCCAAGGGACAAAAACACCCAAAACACCAAGCTCCCCTACCCACAAAAATTCATGAGACACAAATTGGATGAATAATTTGGGAGATTGATTGAGATGCTAAAACAACTCCACCTTTCTTTACCTTTTACCGATGTGATCAACCAAATGCCAAACTATGCCAAATTACTCAAAGACATTTTGAGTGGGAGAAGAACTTGTGAGGTTGTGGAGACCATTAATTTGACTGAAAATTGTAGTGCTATCATCATGAACAAAATGCCACCCAAGTTGAAAGACCCCGGAATCTTCTCCATCCCTTGTGCCATTAACAAGATGCAAATTGAAAATGCCTTATGTGACTTGGGAGCTAGTGTGAGCCTAATGCCATATTCGGTTTATCAAAGACTTGAGCTAGGGGAACTCTTACCTTCTAACATTACCTTGCAATTAGCGGATAGGTCTATCAAATTTCCAAAAGGTAAGGTAGAAGATGTCCCTTTGAGGGTGGGGAAGTTTGTGTTTCCCGTGGATTTTGTTGTTCTTGAAATGGATGAAGATGCTACTATTCCAATCATTTTAGGTATACCCTTTCTTGCTACCTCGTGAGCCATGATTGATGTGAGGAGTGCAAAGATCTCCCTTAAGGTAGGAGAAGAGGTTATAGAATTTGATTTGAATGAGAGCATGAAGTATCCATGTTCTTCTTTGGAAAATTATATGATGATTGATTCACTTGATATTGTTGTGTCTTCCATGCATGAGCACTTGCTCACTTCTAACGATGCTCTTGAGAATGTTTTGTTGAACAAAGACAAAGTAGGTGCATCATGCAAGGAGGTGACTTTCTATGAGGATTTACTTGATGGGAGTGTGGAGGAAGTGGATGAGCAAACGTGCTTGAAAATCTCAAGCAATGAAGCTTTGCAAGCGGCCACATCACAAGAAGGTAATGGTGTGCCTATGGTAGAGCTCAAACCTCTACCATCACACCTTAGGTATGAATTCTTGGGCCCTCATTCCACTTACCCCGTGATAGTTAGTGCATCCTTGAGCGTGAGCCAAGCTCAAGCGTTATGTGGTGTTTTGAGAAAACACCAAGGTGCTTTGGGGTACACAATTGATGACCTTAAAAGGGTATAAGCCCCGCTTTGTGCCAACACCACATAACGCTTAAGGAAGGCGCCCTTCCCTCTATTGAACGACAAAGGAAACTACATCCCCAAATGGGAGAGGTAGTTAAGAATGAGATCACCAAGCTATTGGATGCGAGAATCATATTCCCCATCTCTAGCTCTAGGTGGGTCTCCCCCGTCCACGTCGTTCCAAAGAAGGGGGGCATGACCATGGTTGAGAATGAGAAGGGTGAGCTCATTCCAACTAGGACGGTCACCGGTTGGCGGATGTGTATAGACTATAGACGTCTAAACATATCTTCCAAGAAGGATCACTTTCCTCTTCCATTTATTGATCAAATGCTTGAGAGACTAACAAGGCACAAGTTTTATTGTTTCCTTGATGGGTATTCAGGATTCATTCAAATCCCCATCCACCCCAATGATCAAGAAAAGACCACATTCACATGTCCTTATGGAACCTTTGCCTACCGGAGAATGCCCTTTGGGTTATGCAATGCACCCGCTACTTTCCAAAGGTGCATGATGAGTATCTTCGGAGATATGTTGGAGGAGGAAATGGAGGTCTTTATGCATGACTTTTCGGTGGGGGGTGTTTATTTTGAGGAGTTCCTTGTGAATCTTGAGAAGTGTTTGGCAAGATGTGTGAAAGTCAATCTTGTTTTGAATTGGGAAAAGTGTCACTTCATGGTGGAGGAAGGTATAGTGCTTGGGCACAAGGTTTCAAATAGAGGCATTGAGGTGGATAAGGCCAAAATAGAAGTGATTGAGAAACTTCCACCTCCCGTGAATGTCAAAGGAGTGAGATCGTTCCTTGGTCATGCGGGTTTTTATAGAAGATTCATCAAGGATTTTTCACTCATTGCTAAGCCCCTTAATGACCTTCTTCAAAAAGATGTTGAGTTCAATTTTGATGACAAATGCTTAAAGGCATTTGATAGATTGAAGAAGGCCCTAATCTCTACTCCTATTGTTCAAGGCCTAAGGTGGGATCTTCCTTTTGAGTTGATGTGTGATGCGAGTGATTGGGAGATTAGAGGTGTTTTGGGACAACGGGTAGACAAGAAGCTACACAACAACGGAAAAAGAATTTTTGGCAATTGTGCACTCTTTTGAGAAATTCCGGTGTTACTTGTTGGGTTCCAAGACCATTGTCTTCACGGATCATGCGGCCCTCAAGTATCTCTTTGCCAAGAAAGAGTCCAAGCCAAGGTTGATTCGATGGGTGCTTGAATTGCAAGCTTTTGAGATTGAGATTAGGGACAAGAAGGGTGCGGAGAATGTTGTGGCGGACCATCTTTCTCGCCTTGAAGGGGATTAAATTCATGATGATGGTCTACCAATAAAAGATAGAATGCTTGATGACTTCTTGTATGCCATAGAGGTGAAGGAACTCCCATGGTATGCCGACTTGGTCAATTTTCTAGCATGTGGGGAGTTTCCACCCTCTTTCTCAAAGAACCAAAAGAAGAAGATCAAAAGAGAGGCAAGGCACTATTTGTGGGATGATCCTATCTTATACAAACGTGGGGTTGATGGCTTGCTTAGGCGTTGTGTTCCAAATGAAGAGGTGCCTAGTGTTTTAAGGATGTGCCACTCGGACCCTAGTGGTGGGCACATGGGTGTTTCCAAGACCGCTACCAAGGTTCTTCACAGTGGTTTTTGGTGGCCACATCTCTTCAAGGACTCATAGGGTTTTGTTAAGTCATGTGACCGATGTAAACGAGTTGGGAACAGTTCCAAGCGAAATGAGATGCCTCAACAACCTATCCTTGAATTGGAGGTGTTCGATGTGTGGGGAATTGACTTTATGGGACCATTCCCCTCTTCATACGGGAATCAATATATCCTTGATGCGGTGGACTATGTTTCTAAGTGGGTTGAGGCCATTGCCTCTCCAACAAATGATCACAAGATTGTATTGAAGTTATTTAAGAAGATCATCTTTCCAAGGTTTGGTGTCCCAAAAGCAGTGATAAGTGATAATGGATCTCATTTTGTCCATAATGCCTTTCAAAAGATGTTGAGGAAACATGGTGTGCATCAACGATTTGGGCTTCCCTACCATCCTCAAACGAGTGGCCAAGTTGAGGTTTCAAATCGTCAAATCAAGCTTATTCTTGAGAAGACGGTTTCTCGCAATAGAAAGGATTGGTCGGACAAATTGGATGATGCTCTTTGGGCTTATAGGACGGCTTTTAAGACACCCATTGGTACCACTCCATATCGCCTTGTCTATGGAAAATCATGCCATCTCCCGGTTGAGCTTGAACATCGTGCCTTGTGGGCAATCAAGAAGATCAATTTTGACTTAGCAAGTGCGGGAGACAAGAGGTGGTTGGATCTTCATGAGTTAGAGGAACTTCGACTTGATGCTTACGATTGTGCTAGCACCTACAAAGCTCGCTCCAAAGAAGTTCATGACATGTTGATTGAGAAAAAGGAGTTTTGTGTAGGTGACAAAGTCCTCCTCTACAATTCTAGAATGAAGTTGTTCCCCGGAAAGCTCATGTCAAGATGGAGTGGTCCATTCTTGGTGAAGGATGTTTATGGTAATGGTGCCGTGGAGATTTCTCCTTCAGATTCCTCATCTTCATTTAAGGTTAATGGTCATCGGCTCAAGAAGTAATTTGATGGCGTGTTTGTTGGTCTCGTTCACAAAATGATTCTTTTCAAGCCACCTTGAGAGGATGGTGCACGTCGAGCTAACAACGTTAACCAAAAGCGCTTACGGAAGGCAACCCGGATTCTCATCTCATTTTTCTTTTCTTTTCTTTTAATTTTCCTTGAATAATTTTTGATCTTATGTTGTGTTTGTTTCATGTTTGTTTTGTAGGTTCCTTAATGTCATCTCATGTTGGAATGAAGGGGTTTTATGAAGAGTTTAGAGTGCAGGGGAAAGGGCTCCCCGAGGGCTTGGAGAGACCTCGGGGGCCTCTTCGGCTTTAAAGAGCATTTACAATCACAAACTCCCCACGGTTGCCCCGCAGTCTCTCCGCGGGCGCGGGGGAGTATAGAGAGGCCTCGGAAAAATTGAAGAGGGCGCGGCCCGCAGCCATGCACATAAATGAAATTTGGATCAGGAACTTCCTGCGGTTGCCCCGCGGTTTCTCCGCGGGCGCGGGAAGTTCAGGAGCGGGCGCGGCAAAGCTAGAGAGGGCGCGGCTAGCATCAGGTATAAATTCTTCATTTTTGTGCAGGAACTCCCCGCGGTTGCCCCGCGGTCTCTCCGCGGGCGCGGGAGAGTTCCCGAGACCGCGGCTGTATCGGGAGAGAGCGCGGGTTGCTGGGTTTCTTAAACCCGGACGCCCCTCTCCTCTCTTTTTTTCTCACCTCCTCTCTACTTTTTCCCCTTCTCTCTCTAAAAAACTCTCAACCCCTAACCCCAAATCATCAAACTCTTACTCTTTTCTTCAAATTTTCCATCAAATCTTCACATAATCTACCTTATTTCTCAAATTTCATCACTTGTACTCAATTTTCTCGTGGTTTTTCGGCAAATTTCGGTAGTGTGTGGTGCATAAAGCTTAATTTGAGTCTCCAATCTTGGTATACTTCTAACCTTTGTATTGTTTTTGTCAATTTCACTTGATTTCTTTACATTGGTTTGTTTACCTTGATTTTGAGCATGATTTTTGTGTTTCATGGTTGTTTTTGTGAAATTTGGTATTTTTGAGTGATGATTGATTTTTCTTGATAAATCTTGCATATATTTGATGGATGATTGTTGATATTGGTATTTGTTGTTGGAATATTTGGATGTTGTGTTGATTGAAACAGGTACCTTGTTGTTTTTGGGGGTTTTGGCTGGATTTGTAAGGAGGTTTGTGAGTGTTTGAGGTGTTTGTTGTTTGTTTGAGGGAGTTGGAGTATTTCTTGTGAATTTTTGTGAAGTATAGTGGTAAAATGAATTTGTTGAGAAAAGTTAAGAGTAGCAAAAACCGCTCGAACCAATCTCCTGGCCAATCTTCTCAAGGCCAATCCTCAAACCCTCAACCTCAAACACATTCCTTAACCCAAGATGACGCCCCTCCTCCTCTACCACCTCTAAAATTGTGGAATCGGTCTAAACAATTGCCCATATACAACAAAATGAAAGACCGAAGGTTTAGACCCACCCGCCACTATTTTCGTGAGGACAAGGCCAAGCTAGGCATAGATAACGACCTTGATGTACTCCTCGAAAACCTTAGCTTGGGTGCGTTTTTGAAATCTACCCCTTGAACATACATGGAGCCTTCAATTGAGTTTTTTTCCACTTTTGAATTCAATAGGGTAGGGGAAACCGATTTCATCATCTCCTTCCAACTCTACAATGTAAAACACACCATGAACCTAGCCGAGTTTAATGTAGCCCTCGGTTTCAACCCAAATGGTGATATCTTCGAGCCCCTTATCTCCCTTACCCAAAGTGAGTACAATGAGGTTGCTTGGTGGAGAACCATAGCCCACAAAAAGCTGTTTGACTCAAAGATATCCCTTGCTAGTGAGATTATCCATCCGGCCCTTAGGATCCTCCATAGTATTCTTGGGTATTCGGTTTATAATAAGCAAGATTTGGGGAAGTTATCTCGAGAGGAGATCTTGGTTTTGTGGATGGCTACTAAGCCGGAGTTGGGATCTAGGATAAACTTTGGCTATATTTTCATGGAGTGTTGCAAGGAGATTATGCATGGGGTTAAGACGGGGGAGATTCATTGTGGGGGCATGGTGACCCGTATAGTGAGGTATTTTAAGCAAGAGCGGTTCTTAGAGTCCTGCACTCCGGTTGGAGGGAGTGAAGACATTTGGATTAGTTTGAGGCATGTTAACACCCTCCCGTTTCATAACTAGTACTAGGAGAGCCGGTACTTACTCTTGGCTAGTGAGGAATACCCACCATTGCCTTCTCCCTAACCCGGCCGCTACCTCCATCTTTCGCCAAGCTAGGAATGTTTGGATGGTCCTTAGGGACAATGGTAGGATAGAAGAGGATGAGATAGAGGAGGATGAACATTTTGTAGAGGGATCCGGGTTTGAGGGAGTCAATGAGGAGGAGGAGGAAGGAAGAGGAGAAGAACAAGAGGAACAACAACAACAACCACCGTTTCATCAACAACATGAGCATTTCCAAGAGGATGCTCAAGGAAGAAGAAGAGAGAGAAGACAACAACGACAACAACAACATCAACAACAACAACAACAACAACAAGACTTCCCAGGAGATGCTTATCTCCGGGAAATGGAGGGCATGAGAGCCAACATGGAACGTATGCAATTGAGCATGCAAGGTATGTTTTCTGACCACCAAACTTTATCTTATCAAACTAGCGCCTTGTATGACGCTAGTGTACGTAGGGTGGAGGTCGCACCTCCGGTAAACTACCCTTATGTGCCGCCCCAACAAGGGCCAGTACCTTCCCGGGGTGGTGACGGCCTCCCTACGTACCCTTATTGGCAAGGGGTTGAGAATCCCGATGTGCCAAGGCGCAACTTCCTGCCCTATGATTATAGGGTCGGGGGGGAGTGATTATAGGGGTGATCCCGCATATTACTATGTTCACCCCCATCACCCCGAGCCCCTTGTTCAACAGGAGCCTTTTGACCAATTGACTCCATCCCAACAAGACCTATTTAAGGGTCATTATGGGTTTCCTCCCGGTTTCACCGGTGGTTGGGATGGGGGTGATGGTGTTGGAGGTGATGATGGTGCCGGCCCTAGTGGCCAATAGTCCCCTTTTTGCATGCTTGTTTCCCTTTTTGTTCTCCTTCTTCCCTATTTTTGCATGTTTGTCGGCATCGTGGTCGATGCTTTCATTTTGTGAGGGGGGAGGGTCAAAAAGGATGTGTTAGCATGGGGAAGGCACCTTGGGCTCGGTGGGAAGTTTTTGATAAGGTTTTTGGTGGATTTTGGCTAATGGTCTCGTTGTTGTGTTGCTTGTTGTTGATTATTTCTTTGGATGATGTTTTTGGGAACTTCTTGAAAAAAAAATTTGGGTTTTGATGATGATAGATTCTTCTAGGTTTTTGTATATAGTAGTGTTTCAGTGTTTTATTGTTTGCTTTTGTTTGGAAGTTACTAACAATTTCATTTTGTATATATATAGCTTTCTTTTCTTTAACTCACCTTATTCGTTGCTCATGCTTTGGATTGCGGAACCCTTTGGAGAAGCTCGTTCCTATTCCTTGGGTACTTTAGTCTAGCACGGACGCTTGGTGAGTCCTTTCTTATTTTACTCTTTTTTATTTTCACTTCTTTATTTTCTTGGTTTCTTAGATTAGGATTAGATTTAGGGGAAGTTAACGATTCGAGGATGTATGAATTTAACACCTAGTGTGTTTGGGGTCTTTGGCGATGTGGCCATTAGACCACTTGTATGTCGATTGGGATAAACGTGTTATGATTGCATCTTTGCCCTTTCCTCTTTCCCTTTCTTATCTTTATCTTAGTTTTCCATCTTTTCTTTTCTCTCCCTTTTTTTTGTTGTTGTTGGTGTGCATATCTTTTTTAGGATTTCTTTTTACTCTTTCTCTTTTTGAATGTTGGACTTGTATGCAATGGACTCTTGCTTTTGAATAATAGTCTTCCTAGGTAATTAAGGTATGCACGGTTTGAGATTACGTTTGGTTGATTCTAGGATAAAGCATGCTAAGATAGTTGTCTAGAACTAGGGGGATCATGAAACCGGATTCTACTCGTTTGTGGCATGTTGGTAGTTGCTCCCTATCTTTGATTTGACAACCTTAGTGAGTTTTTGCTACAACCATGTGAGATGTATAATTGTTCAAGCTTTCATCAAATTCTTGCATGAGCGGCATGGATCCTTGATTTTCGCAAACCTAATCTAGAATCTTAGCATATGATTCCTAAGACCGTGACCGAACTACCTAGGAAGGACAAAGGCAACATTTTCGGGGAGGTATTTTCTTTTTTCTAGGATAGTCCCTTTTACGTTTACTTTTTGGATTTGGGATACATTTGCCTACTTATTACACCTTTGAACCTTTTCCCCTCTTTTCAAGCCGCATAATTAGATATTTTGAGCCTTTTGTTTCGTTCTCTTTCTTTTTGGTTTTTGTGAAGCAAAGGTCAATGTTTGGTAATTGTGGTGTATGAAGTTGGGGTTTGTTTCGATTTGGTACACATATTTGAGTTGTTTTTGTGAATAATGGCAAATGCTTATGTAAAAGCCGTCCTTTAAAAAAGAAGAGGCAAGGACGTTAATAAGTGCATATTTGTAAAAGCCGTCCGAATTGAGAAAGAGGCAAGGACTAATGCTTTAAAGGTGTAAGAGAAAATTCAAAAACAAAAAAAATAAAAATAAAAAAAGAAAAATAAAAACTTGAAAAAATATTTTCCAAGTGACTTTCACCTCTCTTTGCATTGAGGACAATGCTTCCTTTAGCTTGGGGGGGGGGAAAGCGTTTACGCTTTTTGTTCCTATTTTAGTAGAGTATTGCTTTGAATAAGCTTGGGGGTGTTAATACATTTTTGTTTGGTGATTACTTAAGTTTGGTGTTCAGATTTGGCTGGTCTTTGCTTCACATTTTAGGATAACCACCAAATTTTAAATTTTTAAATTTTTAGCCTACCTTAACCCTTCTTGCCTTACGTTACAACCTTGGGAAAGACCTTTGGACCTAGGAGTTGAGTCTTTCATCGGTGGAGGGAATCATAGGTTGTGGACTAAGGAAAGGGGATGCGAAATCAAGATGTCGAGTAGCCTAAAAACTTTGATCTTTTTCCGGTTCCTTCGCGGAATCTATGAGATGCTCACTAAGGGGAGATATGAGATTAGTAGGGGGAACGCGGTAAGACCGTTTGGGATTAGAGTGGAGTGTGATAACTAGTTCCTATGCTTAACATATTTATGTTTCAATCAACCTTAGGGATCTTATAACGTGCATACCATAATTCAATTTAGAAAGGTTGTTATTCATTTGAATTATAGTCTCTTTGTAAAGTCCATTTCGTAAATATTTTGTTTCCTTTTTCCTCTTTCTTTTCTTTCTTTGGTTTGCCTCTTGGGAGTTTGGTGGAGAGTTATGGGTAAACTCTTAGGATTCCCTTACGAGAGCATCACTCGTCCTCTAGGGCGATCTAGGGGTTCAAAATGGCTTGTTGTAGCTAAAAACAACCGTGATTCCTACGACAGTGAGTCCTAGTGTAAATTCTTGTCCCTCTTTTCTTTTTTATTTCGAATAATCCCTTCTTATTCCTTCTTGGCCTTTGTTTTGCTCGGGACGAGCAAAAGTCTAGCTTGGGGGAATTTGATGAGTGTCATTTATGGCACTCATAGGGTAGTCTTTTAGGTTATTTCTTTCCCTTTCATGCTTTCTTCTCTTAATTTTGGTCCTTTTTCCTCTTTTCTTTATGATTCTCGTGTTTTTATCGTGTTTTCCTTTATTTTGCTCTTTTTCCCTTTTATTTCCTTCCATTGTTTACTTGTGTAGGTATTGTGAGATTCACCTTGGAAAAGGATGCAATTCGGGACCTCAATGATCAAGCAAGGAAGAAGCATTTGGCTAGAGAGGGCTTAGAGAGGCCTTGGAGAGGCCTCGGAGAGGTCTCCAATGTATTTCCAGTAGGCTGCGGACGCGGGCCAAGATGCTCAAAAGTGTCAAAATGAGGCAAGAGCTTGACGCGGTTGCCCCGAGGGCTTCCCGCGGGCGTGGGCAAAATGGAGAGGCCTCTCCACTCAGAGAGACCGCGGCCCCCTGATCAGCCTTTGGGAGCAGGGGTCATTGCCGCGGGCGCGGGTCCCTGATGCCGCGGGCGCGGGTACTGCCCAAATAGCCCACGGAGGGTTCCGTACCCATTTCTCCGCGGGCGCGGGTCTATTGGTAGTGGGCGCGGGAGCTGCCGTTTTCTTCTTAGCTTATAAATAGAATTGTATTTCCTTTTTGAATCCAACTTTTTGATAATATTTCACTAGCTTAGTTTTAGAGAGAGAATTGTATTTCTTCTTAGGGACAGTTTGTAATAAATGGTAAAACGTGCCCTCCAAAAGAGGGGAATCTCCCTATTTATAACGTCCTCGAGAATTGTGCCCCTGATTAGGTCACAGAACCCTAATCAGTGGTGGGCTGCGCCGTATTGCGGCTTTCTCGGGATCTGGGATGACAAGTGTCAAGCAGGGATAGGTCCACTTTGGACCACCTTGGGGCCCACACGTGTCACCCTCTGGTTGGTCCACATGGCTGTGTAAAATTACCCTAAACAATACTAGCAATAAAAATAATACTAAGAGTAATTAAGTGAATAATTACTCACTTTCCGCGTTTTCTTGAATTGCTACATCATGAATAAATTGTTAGTAACTTCAATAAATAATAAATCAAATGGAAATTTAATTAAATAAAAAGTAGAGTTGATTTGGTCCAAACCCTTAGTTAATTATACCTTTTACGCATTTGTTTAAGGATGGAACCTTGGGTGTTGTATGGACTTCTTGGAGTGATTAGGGGAACTATTATGGAAGAATAAGGAGGACAGAAAATTAGGTTAAAGAGGGAGAAGAGAATGATTTTGGGTGTAGGGAGAGAGAGAATGATATTTGGTGCCCCTAAACTGCAAAAATCAAGTCTGTATTTATAGAGGAGACAAATTGAGGGATGCACGGAACCCTAGAAGAGATAAGAGCCGCAGAAAAAACCCTAAATTTGGCTCGGTGACACGATGTTATCCGCCGTGGCACGTAACACAATGTCGTGTCACGGTGTGCAATCTACCCAAATCGCGTGCGGAAAAGACACGGAAAAAGCACCGTGACAAGGATGTGTACTACGACACGGTACAGATTGCCGTGACACGGTACAAATTGCCGTGACACATCAGATTTTACCGCGACGCGACAATTTAGCTGTTGCGTGGTAATTCTTGTTTTTTATACGTTTTTTAAAACTATGCTAACTTTTGATCCGTAACTTGGAATAAGGCATATCATATATCGTTGGAAAGCTTATCAAGTCAACTCTTAACCCAATTTGAATCATGTCGAAATCATTTTATGATATGGCCGTTTAGTAGAAGGGTGTTGTTTTGGGCCAAGTTTAGTGTTTTGCTCATATCTTTTTCGTTTTAAATCGAAATTTGGCTTATGATATAACATTTAGATCAAAATTGTAGGGTAGGGCTACAAAATCAGATTCTCTCGGTTCTGGTATGTTGATACAAAAAGAGGAAAATAAGCTATATTTTGGGGAAATGGGCTTAGAATTGAGTTGGTTTACCAAATATATTGGATGGAAATATGGAGTAAAGAACTCCAAAGATTAAATACACAACCCGACCAATAATGGCGGTGAAAGTTTGTTCATCATCGGGTTTGGTTTTAGGAGACATTTTTCGGTGTCTACACCTATAATAGGGAGATTCTCCCCATTCTAGGGGCACGTTCATTTATTACAACTACCCTACATTTTCCCACATGAGAGAAAACACCTAATCTCGGAATCCGAGAAGATCTCACTTTACTTTTTCGCACTTTTTACATTCTCTAGCACGTTTGAACTTGATCGTTCGAGGCGAAGTTCCTACCGTTTGAACACCTAGTCTCCGTTGTTTTGCAGTTACAGACCGCACCAGACTAGTGTTCGAGTTGTAACTCTCTCGAGAGACCAAAAAACACCCAAAACCTTTGGCGTCGTCTATAGGAATCGAACCCACGACCACGATCAGAAGACGGCTTAAGAGTGCTACCTCTTAAAAGTCAAGCCTATTTTGGGCTCAACCGACCAGGGGGAGGAGCCAATAGACCTTGACGATGTCAAGGATCCTAACCCTGCCCCACCAGCAACCGAAAAAGAAAAGAAAAGCTAATTAGCTGGTGGTGGTAAAGAAAGAAAAACAGTAGCAATCACTGACTGGGAAACGGTTAGAGGAGTTCTGTGCCTAGCTGGCTGCTGAACCCATTGAAATTGCTCTAGATTACAGCCATCTAGAGCAATTGTTAAGGTGGGGACGATTTCCATTGCTAAGTTTGGTGCAGACATGCACCTTGTATTGAAAGAATTCAAAGACATCTTTACTTTTGAGGTGGAAGGGATGCCAAGCATCAGCCGGATCTAGCTGTCCACAAACTCGCCATTGATCAAAAAAAGAAGCGTATCCGGCAATAGTAAAGAAATCACGGAGAAGAGAGAAGTCAGGCGGCAGCTGCCGAGGTTTAAAATTTGTTAGATGCTGGGTTCATTCGGCCATGTAACTTCCCTAATTTGGTTGCGAATGTTGTGCTTGTAAAGAAGCCGAATGGTACCTGGTGCATATGTGTTGATTATAATGACTTGAACAAGGCATGTCCAAAGGACAATTACTCGCTTCCCAAGATCGACAGTCTAGTCGACTCTACTTCCGGGCATGCTTTGATGTGTTTTATGGATGCATGTTCAGGCTTTCATTAGATTCCCCTGTGGATGAAAGATTAGGAGAAGACGACCTTCGTCCTTGATCAGGGGATATTCTGTTATATTGTGATACCGTTTGGTTTGAAGATTGCACCTGCTACTTTGCAAAGGATAATTAATGCAGTTTTCATTAATCAAATTGAGGGGAATGTAGCGGCGTACATTGATTACATGATAGTCAAATGCAAGGTACAGACGGATCACCTTGCTAATCTCCGAGAAATCTTCACCACACTCAAGCGGCATAAGGTCATGTTAAATCCCAAGAAATGTGTCTTTGGAGTTGAGTTTGGGATGTTTTTCGGGGTCCTGATTGATCGAAGGGGGATAGAGGCTAATTCGAGAAGATACATGCAGTAATTGACATGAAGTCACCCTGCACTGTCAAGGAAGTTTACAAACTCACCGGTTGCCTAGTGGCATTGGGGAGATTCCTCGGCCGGTTAGATGAAAAATGTCTTTGTTTCTTCCAAGCAACCAGGAAGAAGTAATACCCCGGAAATTCCCTTTCTTTTAAATACTTCTAACTCTAAATAAAACTAATTTTTAGGGAATTTCCAAAGTGTTACCGCCACCGTGATAATGGCTAAGGCTATTTTCAAAGTCAAACGGCGGAAGAATAAATTTAAAAATAAAGTACAGCTTAATAAAGCCAAACTCAACATTAAAACCAACTTACATTAAATCATTAATTTGAAACCTTTAAAGGCCCTAAAAAACCAAACTAAAATATCAAAACAATAATTAATGTGAGTGCCATAATTACAAATAAATAATCCAATACTATAAAGAATAAAAAAGAAACATATAACCCTCTTCGCTCAGTCCCATCATGCTTGATATGCTCCTTCTACCTTTACTTCTCTTTATTTCAACCTCACTACTCGCCATATGCAATGGGTCATAACAGGTCTAATACAAAGAAAAGCCAAACACAAACACAAAAGTACGAATCAACAAAAGCTGTGTACATATGCACCAATAGGAATAGTCACACTAACATGAATATCCTAGCAATAAACAATAAATAAATAAATAAATAAAACATGCTTGCCATACATCACAAGTCAACTTACCTTTGACTCATGACTCTACTTTAATCAATTAACAAATATATTTGGATTACGCATCAAACGAGTTTCCTTCCTTAAAAATAGCCCATTACAAATGGAGCTTCCAATCAGGGAACCACCCTCAATTGGCACCTACTATGTCACATCTTGGTAACGGAATTTCAGCACATTGATAATATTAATAAAAGAAAGTACAGCGTCCTGTACACCTGTAGAAGCTATGATCAAATATAAAGTCACTTAACTCTCCCCATGTGTTCATACTCAAGGTGTATACGTTCTAAGAGTTTTGGTGCGTACCTTCTTACACTTTACAAGATTTACCAATTTAACTTGTGATGACTCAAACCAATCAATCAAGAATAAACTTAACAACATTCAATACAAAAATCCTATTCATTCTTGAATTAATTAGTGAGCACATACTTATTATTGTAATTAAGGTTCCTTGCCTAGTGTTGTGCACAAAATTACATGATTACTACCTTGGTGCATAAAATGCACTAATAACTTCCTTGACTCAACCTCAACTAACTCCTTGACTCGATCGACCTCAACTTATATAGGTGAGTAAATAAATAAAGTAACTTTCTTGACTCAACTCCAATAATAAATGGGTGAAATAAAATCATGAATCATGCTCAATAAATATAACTTCATCTGTTTTCAATAAACATAAGTCTTGCTTATTGATTACATGTCTTCTTGATAATGAACAATAAATAATATAACATAATAATTCAATTACATTCAACTTGTATCAAGCTCATATTAATTATTCCAATATATTCACATTCTTACATATAAGACATGAATAACAAATCAATCAATTCAAGTATCACAACACAACTTAACATGATGCTAATCTCATACTTGATACCAATTTAACTTCCTAACATGTACTATGCATAATTAATATATCCTACGCGCATACGTACCTGAATTTGTCTTTCTAACTAGCCACAATGCTAGATATTACTCAACTTAAAGTCTCTTACAATACCAAATTAATCCCTTGATTACACAAATTTCCAGCAACTTTTAAACATTTTAAAACCACTCTAACAAGTTGAAATTTTGGTTTAAAACCTTTAAAACTCTTTCCTTAGTGGATAATTAAAAACATAATTATAGTGCTTATATAAAAATTCCAGCATACTTTTTAAGGTTACCCCTCAAAAAAAATCTGAAAATTATATCAAAACCAAATAAAACCTTCTCTAGTTATGGGTAATCAACCCCTTTTTATTAAAAACAAAAAAAGTAGTGCTTAAATAGAAATTCCAACGATATAATTTAATTAAAAACTCATCATAACTCCATAAAGATTCAATCTTTACCTTTTAGGAAAATTGGCTTACAATAATATCAACTATCAATGGTGTGAGCAAAATAATACGAACTATTAATTTATGTATTATGAAAAAAAATTAATTACATATTAATTTCTCCTAACAAAAGGGTGGGGTATTAATGCATTATTAATTTGGATTATCAAGAAAATTATTAACATAATACTATGTATGTATTTTGAAAAGAAAACAGAAAATTCATAGGAAAAAATAATAATCAATTACAAAGATAGATGGAATATTCATTGAAATACATTTTTCTAGATTGGTGTACTATTTCGCACATATAGTATAAAATATTTTACCACTAATACCAAATAGTTGAGTTTGTATTATTTTGCACACACCGCTGATAGTTGGTATTATTTTATGCCAATTTTCCTAAGATTTATTATCACTTACAATCAATAGGTATATAAAACCACTAAATCAATTGTGAGTTAGAACTCTAAAAATCAACACTTTAATAATTAAAACCCTAAATTTTAATACTTTATAAAATCTGAAAATAAAACCCTTATAATTTGAAAATTACAATCTTTAATCATCAAAAGATAATTACAAAACATACTAATCATGTTTCGAAAATTAAAATCAATACCCAAAATATATAATTATAGGGATAATAATTAAAACAAGATAAAAGAGGAGAGAGAAGGGAGAAAGGCACGCACAACCATACATGTTGGATGGGTTAGTCGCCGGCGAGAGTGGCCGACAAGGTGGCGGGTGGTGACGTGGCGGTACATCAACAACATCAAAGGGGGACCACATGGTCAACCATGCGTGAAGAGTTTCACGCATGAAACCCCAATTGCAAGAAAATAATAAAAAAATAATAAGAAATGGAGAAATGTGGGGAAAAAGAAGAAAAGAAAGAAAAATAAAAGAAAATAATATTTACCCAAATATGATTTTTGTCTCTATGTGTGGGAAAAATTTAGGGTTTTGAAAGGTATTTATAGAGTAAAGAATAAAGGGTTAAGTTTAGGCTCAATAAATAAATGAGCTTGAATTGTAAAATATTTGACCACAAGGATTCAAATAAAGGGTTAGACTTATTTAAATGAAGTGGGTTATTCCAATAAGAGTATCTAGGACTAGTTTACATAAAATATTTTAAACAAGACCCAATAATTAGTAAATGTTTGGCCTAAAACATATTTTACTTTTATAAAACCTTAAGAAAAAGACATGGCCGCAAACACAAGTAGCACAACAAAACAACACACACTTCAGCAAAAAACTGAGTAATCACCACATATCAGAATACAAAGAATAATTGAATCATCTATATTACTAGCTCAATTAAATAATGTAGTTCAAAACTACATTAAACATTGTACTCTGAAAAGTAACTATTATCAACTCAACCTCGAATAATAATAACCTTTACTCAATCAAATCATAACCAATAGTGTGACATGCTCTTTGTTCTATACCTAGCCTTGGACATGTGTAATTCGAATAACAAACCAACAAGTATAAAAAAGCTTGAATACTCCCAGTAACCAGAAAATACCTTGAACCAGACCACATACGGGCTAATTCCCACTGTAGGGGACCATAGAAAAATAAATAAAGATTGTACCTCATTCTTAACTCATGATCATTATCTCATTACCAACATACCAAGGACTAGGTTTATAATGCTGAGCCTCAAACCAAGAACAAAATAATAATCTCAACCTTTTTGATCTCATACATTGATCAAATAATCATAAACTTGATAATAAATAGTATCTCAATAATGGCACGAGTTCCCAAATTACATGACAATTCGATTCATAAATATCTCAACTCTTAGGGTAATAATACTAGCATCCAAAAATAATCAAATCTCAACCCAAAGATTATACTCTGAATTAATAATCCTAAAACCTTGATAAAACAATACTCACTATAGAAACAACATTAGAAACCCTAGAAATAATTAATTATAAACAATAAAAGTAATACGATTCTCATGTACAATCAAATCATATAATACCAATAATCAATCAAATACATATACAAATTTGATCACATGAACTACAACTATAAAATTTACACATAATAATACAGAGTACAAATAATAAACCATATGACACATAATAATATGAAATATAATACAAACATCTCCAAAGTTTCGTGTGATTACCTTTCCGACGAATACCAAAACATTGAGACAAAACTAATAATCATAAAGAAACTGCTACTCTAGAAATTTGAGGCCACGCATTGATGAACATTGCGGATGATGATCAAATAATCAATACAAAACATTCAATTAACTTCAATCAAAGAAAAGGGACGGCAAACTTATTGCTTTTGAGAGATTAAGAAGAATAAATTGGTTAACAATTAATAATATTTTGCCGACCCTCGTCAAACTCACGCATAGAAGAATAGGAAAACTGACGAAGAGCGTGAATAGATAACACTTATATATATATGTATATATATATAAACAATCAGTAAACTTTCTTAGGGATTAAGATAGTTTATATATGTTTAAAAAAATAAAGAGTTATACTAAAATAGGGTTTTAAACCTTTCCGAACTCTAAAATAAAAATATGAGATTAGGAAAGATATTTAATATATAAAAATAACTATTTTTTTAATATAAAATATAATATATAAAATCATAAAATATTCGGGTATTATAGTAGGGGTCACCTTTAATGAATCGTCCGACCTGCCTCCTCGCAATGGCCCTTCTTGGGCAAATCGGGCAGCCGTTGCAAAAGAAAAGGGCAAGGGCCCTGTAATTGAAGAAGGCTTTCCCTCAGCTGGAAGCGGCCAGGGCTCTAAAAGCCGAAGCTCGGTCGAAGCAGCACACTTGGACAAAGTGTTGTCTTTTGAATTTGGAACAGCTCCTGAACAAGAGGAAGAGGAGGAAGTAGAGACGGCGGCTGAAGTGGAGACGACAGAAGGTAAGGCGGCTGCCGAGGAGGATGTCGCCAATATTGATAATTTCAAAGATTCGTACGCCTGTATGGTGGGTGGCACGACCTTAGGCTACCTAAATTATAAGTTTGAAAAATACAAGGCACTCATCCACCTTGGGGAGGGATACGAGATCCAACATCCACGAAAGTCTCATGTCGTGGCCGCGTGAGAGGATGAGAAGCCGCGCAAAAGATCCTTTTGTGTCTATAGGGTTGCCTTGTATGTCGGTCTCTACTTTGCCCTTCACCCTTTCGTCAGAACTGTACTGGACAAGTATGACATTGCCCTCTTCCAATTTATGCTGAACAGTTGGTTGAACGTATTTGGTGACGTGTATCCACAAAGGCTTCAAGCCAGACTTTGCAGTCTTTTGTGAAATGCACTCGGTGACCAAGCTGGACTCCGACACGGACAACTGGTTCATCTTGAGCACCACCAAAGACAACCTGGTGGTGGTTGACCGCGTCTCCAAATGGGGTGATTGGAAGCACCAACTCAACCTCATCAAAACTAAGGACCTCGAGTTCAATTTGCGGATGAATCGGTTTAACACCGAGCCGATTCAGCTCAGACGCAGGGATCACAAGCCGGATAAACCACCCGTCCCCTCCAGCCAAGAGCATCAGCTTGACTACTTCAAAGTCAAATGGGTGAAGAGGGGCGGCAAAATAAAGCGCGTTCCTTGTAACTGGATCCCTCTATCCAGTTGGCTTCAGGACCCTACGTTCATGTCGGCCTACGACCGGTACAAGAACTTGCCCCAAGGTTGAAACTTAGATATACTTTTTGTACGTGCATAGCTTTTTAAGTTGAAAAATTTTCTTACACTTTCTTCTATTTTGCAACTGAGGCGTACGCCATGCTTGACAGGGAGCAGAAGGGGGAGGTGGAGATGTCGGAGATTTTTCGGTACAAGGCTCGGCAGAAGATGTTCGAGCAGTCTAAAGAGGTAAAGATTTCCTTCCTTTAACTTCCTGCCTGGGTTGCTATATTGGGAGTAGTCTTTCTTTCCTTTTTCTGCACGGACGTCTTTTTACATCCGTGGTGGTATGTTGGGAAGAGACTGCTTCTGGATTTTGCAAGGACAATATTAAATTCTTCACTTGTTTATTTTCTTTCATTCTTGTTCTTTTAGCTGGCCACACCCACTCCAAGAGCCAAGAGGAAGTAGCCACTTGTGACTACTAAGGACGGCACTGCGTCCACAAAGAGGAAGACGGTTACTACCATGACCCATTCCAAAATGGCGGCCAAGACAAAGTCACAGACTGTTAGCATACAGTCACAAGGAAAGCCACTCCGGCTGGGAAATAGCGGAGTCTCCAAGTCCATAGATCTGACCGCTGAGCAGGTCCATGATGAGTCCGTGAAAGCGGACGAAGGGGGTAAGTCGACCCCAGCAAAACCGACTGGCCCTATCTCGACTCCGCATGTCGAGGTAGTTCAAAAATCTGATTGGCTAAAGGCCTCTCAGTCGGCTAGTGACCATCCTGGCTGCACCGGTGAGGAGGAGGGCGAACCAACACCGCCTCCTCCATTCAACTTATCTCCTCCGACCTTCTCAACTGGTTAGTTTAAGCAACCTTTTGCATAAAGTTTTACTTCGTTCACAAGTCTTTCTTTTCAATCTGACACCTTTGTGCGGTCATTTGAAGATATCGCAGAGGAGATGCACGTGAAGCTACTCGGCCAATCTCTAACTGGCGCGGACAGAAAGGCCATGCTAGAAGCCATGGTCAGGACCGTTCCCCAAGCACAGCGAGATAAACTGCGGGGGATCAAAGAGGGATTTCTCAGCCCTATGATAAACTGCAGCGCCAAGGTATTCTCTCCATATATCCTTTTCTAATTTCATACTTAGCATATTTTTTCTCATTTTCCTAACTCTTTTGTCTTTGTTCGCAGCTTTTCCTCCGCCTCAACACCTTCCTCGAGTGGAAGGACAAAGAAAATGAGCGGCCGAATAAGGCTTGGCTCCAAATCTGGACGGCCGAGGACGCCGTTACCGGGATGGCCGCCATCCAAAGGGTCCATCTTGATGCTCAGATCACCGTGTTGTCCGATAAGGTGGTGCGAGAAACAGAAGACCTGGTCACACTAGGCAAAGATCTCGTATAGGAGACTCTGGCCAAGGAGACCATGCGAGAAGAGTGGGACATGGCCGTCCTTGAGGGGGAGCGATGGAAGGCCG
Organism: Chenopodium album; assembly: GCF_948465745.1. Lineage (NCBI taxonomy): Eukaryota > Viridiplantae > Streptophyta > Magnoliopsida > Caryophyllales > Amaranthaceae > Chenopodium > Chenopodium album. Next base: position 27,036,367 of record NC_137859.1, read on the forward strand.
GCTTCAAGGCCTCTAAGAAGCTGAGGGGGACTTATCCTTGGCAGAGGCAAAACTTCAGACGGCCTTAGGGGAGGCGGACACTGTAAGGGCCGAGGTTAAGACCTTAAAGAAGTCCGTTTCGGACTTAACTAAAAAGCTTAAAGCACCTCGGCCGCCCAGTGCTGAAGACATTGTCCTCGTCGAGAATAATGCCGAAGAGCCGTTAAAGGCCCATTTCTTCGATACGTTGAGCTAATGGTGGACGTAAACGATGTCAACCATTACTAGGAACGCTTCACCAAACGTCTTGAGTACGTCTGCCGAAGAGAAGAGGCGAAGAAGGTCGGCCAACCTCCTCCTGAGCTTCTGATCACCTCCCCCAAGTTCAGAGAGGACAAGGAGGAAGCTGAAGGGGATTAGGAGGAGGCGGACAATGGCGGCGAGAAGTCGAAGGAAGAGGCTTCTGTCGTTGCCTCGACTAATGGGGAGAAGTCTGCCATGGAGGAGCCTGCCAAAAATGACAATACGGTTGAATAGAGCTCTAGTCCTCCATCGGGTGTCTGTCCAGCTTCAAGCTTTTTGATTTCAACACTTTGTTTATTTTCGTTGAACAATTATTATTTCAAGTTTGTGCCGCCTATTTTGAGTGGTCTTGTAAGATATTTTTGCCGCCTTCTAAGCGGTATTATTTCAATGTTAATTTCACCACCTTTTAAGCGGTTTTTATATCTATTTCATACTTAGCAAATGTTTTGCAATTTTATGCTTTTTACTGCTTTCATACGAACCTAGGGGTATGCCCCTTTATTCGACGTTCGCTTAGTCCATACTCTGTGTGGTTTGATTGACTTGGTAGTTTTTATGCCTTAAAGGGTATGACACCTAGCAAGTTAATCAAATCGATGATAGTAATGATTGCCTTGGACTAGGTGAAACGCCGAATCAATCATATTAAACGACCATTTTATTGGCTTTATGTGAACCGTCTGTTGAAACTATCGCTCGGACATACTCAAGAAATTTCAAGTATTATCTCAGCTTGGAAATTTCTATGTTCAGCTGCGCTAGACGCCTAGGTATGCCCTTGCCCTATTTGTAAGGGATAGTTGCGTTAAGAAAATTTAGAATACCTTGCCTTTACCGTCCGTCCTAGTGTGGGACGGACGTATATCTCTGACTTTAAGTTAGTGTTTTTTTTTTGTTTTTTTTTTTATCTTTTTATTTATTTTATGTTTATTGGTCGGGTTGGTAGATTGCAAGCAATCTTGTAACCTCTTTTAATTCGGTAATCTTGTTTAGCTGTTATAGGCCCTGTTGATATGTTGCAAGCAACCTAGTTAGGGTTTTCACTCGACATTTCAGCTAAAATAACGAAACTACAAACAGGCATGAATAAAATAATGATATAAGATAACAATGTTTGACTTTTCATTAATTTATCAATATTACATTGTTATGGCCGTACTGATTTAATTACATTGCTCGGTCGATAGACCTAGCTGAATATACAACTTTTTGGCTAAGTACTAAGAAAAACTTAAACATGATATTTTTCAGATTGTCATCGTTCCTCGTCCTGGTATTGGACGGCCATCAATGGCCTGAAGGCGATACGTTCCATCTCTAACTTCTTCTCCCTTATTCGGTACGGTCCTTCCCAGTTCGGGGTCAGTTTGCCATCCTCGTTGGCTCGGCCAACAGTTTCCATTTTTCTCAGCACCTGATCCCCCACCTTCAGCGGACGCTTAAACACTCGGCGATTATATGCCCTTGTCATCCTTAAACGATAAATTTCGTGTCTGAGCGCCGCATTGCCCCTGGCCTCTAGAAGAAAGTCCAAGACAGTCTTCATGGCCTCCCAATAGGCCAACTCATCATATAACATTACCCGCAGAATGGGCTCGTACATCTCAATTGGGAAAACTGCTTCGGCCCCATATACCAAAAAGAATAGAGTTTCTCCTGTGGAACATTTTGATGTTGTTCGTATGGACCATAATACATTTACCAACTCATCGGCCCATAGGTCGCCTACTTTTTCAAGCTTGCTCTTGATTCCATTTGAGATTAACTTGTTGTAAGCCTCAACTTGACCGTTAGCCTATGGTCGGCCGACTGTGGAAAAACAATAAGTTATGCTCTGGTCTCCTAACCATTCCTTGAGCTGGCGTGTTTCAAACTGAGGTCCATAGTCGAACACCATTGACTGAGGTACTCCGTAACGAGTGATTATACTCTTCCAAATGAAGGCTGACACATCTGTCCACTTAATGCCCCCGACGGCCTCGGCTTCGACCCATTTTGTGAAATAGTCCACATCTACAAGCACATAACGTCTTAGGCCGGACGCTGGAGTATACTGCCCTAAAATGCCCATGCCCCATTTTGCAAAGGGGAGTGGACTACTTAGAGCCGACAAGCTGTTAGACGGCCGATAGATTAAGGTCGTGAACATCCGGCACTTGTCACACTTTCTCACCATTTTCATGGCATCTAAACTCAAGCTCGTCCAATAGTACCCCATATGGGTGGATTTTTCAGCCAAGGCTCGTCCTCCAATATGGGAACCACAATGCCCCTGATGGAGATCATCTAACACATCATGCCCCCTCTCTAGGGTTATAAACTTAAGATAAGGCTTCACAAAGGCCTTCTTGAACAACTCCGCATTCTGCATCTCTAACTCGGCCCGCTATCTTCTTCATCATCCAACTTTCTTTAGGATTGTCCGAGAGAATTCCATTCTTTAAGTAGGAAATAATTTCGTCCATCCAGGCTGAACTTCTATCTACGATCTGAACGGGCTCGGCATCACTACTCCGCTTCTCTTTTACTTCCTAAAACACGAATCTGGGAGTGTCACATGATGCCGAGGATGCTAATTTGGAGATCGCATCCGCCTGATGATTTTCTGAACGGGGAACCTGCCGTAGAGAAAAATATTCTAGGCCCTCGGCCTCCTCTTTAACCATCTGCATATATACTTCATCATGGCCGGCTCCCTTGCTTCAAAGCCACCATTCACTTGGCTGACTATGACTCGGGAGTCCGAGCAAGCTTCAACTTTAGTCAACCCGACCGCCTTACACATTCTCAGCCCGGCCAACAAGACTTCATACTCGGCTTCATTGTTTGAAGCTTGGAACTGAAATCTCATTGCGTATTCTGACTTATCTCCCTCAGGAGACTGCATATGATACCAGCGCCACACCCGGTAGCTGTTGCACTACCATCCACAAACACTTTCCAAATTTGGTCTCTTGCCGACTATAGATCAGGCCGAGTCATCTCAGCTAAAATATTCATAAAGGCTTGCCCCTTGATTTCTTTTCTTGGCTCAAACGTAATGTCAAAGCCTCTTAGTTCCAAAGCCCACTTTAGCATGCGGCCACTAGCGTCTAGGGTTGTAAATGGATTCTTTAGAGGTTGGTCTGTGTAGATCACAATTGAGTGCACCAAGAAGTACGGCCGCAGCTTCTTTGATGCCATATACAATGCTAGGCCAAATTTTTCAACAGGAGGGTACTTAAGCTCAGCGTTGTGAAGTACATGACTAATAAAATAGACCGTGATCTAGTGGTCGTCCCTCTCAGCAAGTAGGACGGCACTTAAAGAGTGTTTAGGGATGGCAAGGTAAATGAATAACTTCTCATTCTTGAATGGACTGACGAGCCGAGGCAATGTATGTAGATGAGTTTTTAACTGTATGAATGCTTCTTCGGCCTCCTTTGTCCACTCGAACAGGGCTTTATTCTTGATGGTTTGGAAGTAATAACGGCACTTATCCCTTGATTTGACAGAAATCAACCAAGTGCTGCTAAACAGCCGGTCAGTCTTTGCACCTCTTTAATTGTTCTTGGTGACTTCATGTCCAAGACAGCTTGAATTTTTTTAGGGTTGGCCTCAATTCCACGCTGATCAATTAAAAATCCGAGAATTTTACTAGACTCAACACGTCGCACTTCTTCGGGTTTAACATCATCTTATGCCGCCTGAGTTCGGTAAAAATTTCTCATAGATCCTTCAAATGGTCGACCGACTCTTTTGACTTAACAATCATGTCATTAATGTACGCCTCCATATTCCGGCCGAGTTGATCTCTAAAGACTGTTTTGACAAGTCGCTGAAAAGTAGCAGGGGCATTCTCAAAGCCGAATGGCATGACCTTTTAACAGTACAACCCCTGCTCGGTCACGAACGCTGTTTTCTCTTGGTCTTCTTTCCATTGGGGGGGATTTGATGGAACCCGGAGTATGAGCCCATAAAGCTCATCAGGACATGCCCAGTCGTTGAATCAACCAGGCGGTCGATTTTTTGCAAGGGAAAAGCTATCCTTAGGGCATGTCTTGTTCAAATCTGTGTAATCCACGGACATTCAAGAACCCATTCAAGAAGGCGGTTTTGACATCCATCTGCCAAATTTCGTAATCGAAAAATGCGGCAATCGCTAGAAGAATCCGAATGGACTTAAGCGTTGCTACTGGGGAAAAGGTTTCATCATAGTCAATACCATGAATTTGTCTGTACCCTTTTGCAACCAGTCTTGCTTTATGGATGTAGGCATTTCCATCCTTGTCTGCTTTAATCTTGTAGACCCATTTGCAACCAATGGGTTTTACCCCATTAGGCAAGTCTACTAGGGTCCACACTTTATTTTCAGACATCAGTTCCATTTCGGATTTCATGGCCTCAAGCCATTTATCTGAGTTGGGGCTCACCAAAGCTTGCTTGTAGGTTGTGGGTTCCTCATTCTCCAATAAGAAGATTTTAGAATCCTCAGTTAACAGAACCTCAACAAATTGTTTGTTTCTGATTCTGGTAGACCTACGTGGGGTAGGAACAACAGTAGAAATTTTCTCTCCAACTCCTTGAAGATTTTCGCATGAATTAGATTCAAGTGGGACGATAAAAGTCTCGCTAGTTGAATTAGCTTGCTCCGACGCATTATTGATCGTCTCATGCGCCCTCGCGTCTGACGTGGTGTTATCCACATCCATTTTTTGCTCGTCTCGAATTTGTTCGAGAACCACTTTATTCCCCCTTGGCTTTCTAGAGAGGAATTCCTTTTCTAGAAAGACACCATCGCAAGCAACAAACACTTTGTTATCTTCGCGATTGTAGAAGTAATACCCTTTTGTTTCTTTAGGATAACCCACAACGAAACACTTGTCTGATTTAGGGTGTAGTTTATCTCCTTGTAAACGTTTTACATAGGCTTCACATCCCCAAATCTTGAGAAAAGACAACTTTGGAGCTCTTCCATTCCACATCTAATATGGAGTCTTTTCAACTGCTTTGGATGGGCTTCTGTTTAGTATTCTAGCAGCTGCTCCTAATGCATATCCCCAAAATGATATGTGAAGATCAGTAAAGCTCATCATTGACCTAACCATATCTTATAGAGTCCTATTTCTCCTTTCTGACACACCATTTAACTGAGGTGTTCCTGGAGGGGTTAATTGTGAGATTATTCCACAATTAATCAGATGTTCATCAAACTCTTGGGTCAAATATTCCCCACCATGATCAGATCACAATGCCTTAATTGTTTCCCCAAGTTGGTTTTGTACTTCATTCTGGAATCCTTTGAACTTTTCAAAGGCTTCTGACTTGTTCTTCACTAAGTAAATGTAACCAAATCTACTTAAATCATCTGTGAAAGTAATGAAGTAGCTAAACCCACCCCTAGCTTTTGAACTCATTGGTCCACATACATCTGTATGTATAAGTCCCAAAAGGTCCCTAGCTCTTTCACCTATACCGTAACGGGTGACTTAGTCATCTTTCCTAGCAAGCATGACTCACAATTTTCAAATGATTCATAATCAAAAGAAGAGAGAAGTCCATCCTTATGTAATTTCTAGACGCGCTTTTGGTTAATATGACAAGCCTACAATGCCATAGGTAAGTTTGGTTTGAACCATCTGTTTTATGCTTTTTATGATCTATGTTGTAGACATGAGCTGCATATTCTAAGACATACAAGACATTGATTAATTTAGCATTAGCATATAACATATTTTCTTTCAAAGTAAAACAACGCTTGTCTCTTATTTCAAATGAAAAACCTTCTGTATCTAAAACTGGAACTTAAATAATGTTTTTAGTAATGCTAGGTACGTAATAACAGTTATTAAGTACTAAAATAAGTCTAGAAGGAAATCACAAATGGTAACTCCCAATAGCAAGTGCTGCAACTTTTACTCCATTTCCTACTCGAAGTGTTATTTCCCCTGGATCTAGCTTCCTACTTCCTTTCAAGCCCTGCACGTCATTAACAATATGAGCACCAGAACCGGTATCGAATACCTAAGTGGAAGATGAAGTAAGATTAATCTCTACAACAAAAACATCAAATAACTCCTTACCTTTTGTTTTCACTTGTGTGTAATGGGGACACCTTGGTGTATGGACTTGCCATCCACCACAAAAGAAGCATTGGCATTCTCTCCTTATCAGGAACTCTTCAGCATGGTTAAGTAAGATGTTGATCAAATTTGCTGATGATCCCTCATCATTATGAGAAAGTCTTACTATATCAAAACCATCATGGAGCGAGAACAAAATCATATCATTGGTAAATC